>NC_045558.1:136010303-136094478 GCF_009769535.1 Thamnophis elegans
ATTTTTCTTTTGTATATAGAAGATTACATTGAAAAACTCTTGTTTTTAGCTGTCCGATCTGAGGTCCAGTTCGTGGCGTCAGGAGGGATGTGAAAGACCTGGGGAGTCCTTCCATCTCTCCTGCCAGGCCTCTGGATTCACCTTCAGCAGCTTCTGCATGGACTGGGCAAGACAGGCCCCAGGGAAAGGCCTGGAATGGGTGGGGCACATATGTATAGGATCATCTCCTCCCACTCAGTACCCAGACAAAGTCAAGGGACGCTTCATCATCTCCAGGGATGATTCTCGCAGCCAGCTGCGTCTGCAAATGAACAGGCTCAAACTGGAGGACACAGCTGCCTATTACTGTACAAAGACACAGTGAGAGGAAGTGAATCTGATGCCAGGCAAAAACCTTCTCTTCCCTCTCAACAGCTTTCCAAAATGATTGAGGCAAAGGAAGTTGTGTATTTGAACTTAAAAGCTGAAGATAAATCTCCATGACATCTGATAGAACCTCAGATCTGATCTTTGTAGAAGCAGTGAGGATTGAGCCAAGGGAGGTAAACATTGGTCACTGCAAGCCTCCCCATGGAAACGGAGAGAAGAAAAAAAATATACAAGATTACTACGGAAAACTGTATGAATAAGTGAATATAGAAGAAGGAAGAACTAACAATACCTGCAGAAAGCGATTCTACCCAGATACCTAAAGAAACTGAAATGATGCTAGAAGGCAATATAACGATGATGGAGTTAACTGAACCACTTAAAAAACAAAATAAGGGAAAGGCTCCAGGTCCGGATGGACTGCGCATGGAAGTTTATAAGACACTGCAGAAATCGTTGTGTCTTCCACTACTAGAAATTATGAATGAAGTTATGTTAAAGATGAGGATACCCAAATCGTGGTCAGAAGCATCTATTGCACTTGTACAAAAAGAGAAGGCTGATCCACTTCAAATTAAGAACTATAGACACATTTCCTTGCTAAATTTAGACTACAAGATGTTTGCTTCAATATTGGCAGAAAGACACCAAAAATATTTAAATAACTTTATTCACCCTGATCAAAATGGGTTTCTACGAAAGAGACAATTTAAAGACAATATGAAAGTAATTCTGGACACTTTGGAATATTATGAGGCACATCCTGAAAAACAAATGGCTTTGATGTTCTTAGATGCACAGAAAGCTTTTGACAATGTGAATTGGTGATTTATGTTGTTACAGTTGAAGCAGATGGGCTTTGGTAAGAAATTCATTCAAGCCATACAAACTATATATACAAACAAACAGCAAAGATAATGATGAATGGAGAACTGACAGATTCGATTGAAAAAAGGAAAGGGACAAGACAAGGTTGTCCACCATCATCTCTGTTGTTCCTGTTAACATTAGAAGTCCTAAACAGAAATATTAGAGAAGAAAAAGACATAAAAAGGAATAAAAATCAAAAAGGAAGAATATAAATTGCAAGCATTTGCAGATGATCTGGTCTTCATCTTATAGGATCCATTAGAAACTGCATTTAAATTGATAGAAAAGATAGAGGAAAAGTAGCAGGTTTGAAAAGAAATAAAGATAAAATCAAGATTTTGACAAAGAACATGTTAATAAGACCAAAAGAAGAATTGGCGGAAGCATTGAAGATTCAGGTCACGAATAAGGTCAAGTATTTGGTGATATATTTCACAGCAACAGTTAGTACACTTAAAGAGAACAATTATCATAAACTCAAAAAACATATTGCAACAGATTTGGCAAAATAGGAAAATTTACAACTACCACTAATAGAAGATAATATCAACAATTAAGATGAATATATTACCCAGGATTTTATACTTGTTCCAGGCAACTCCAATTAGATTAGGGAAAGATTATTTTGACAATTTAAACAAAACAGTTAATTACAATAATATAAACCTCCCATTTCTGCTAAAAAAAGAAAGAGTCTGGCTACACTTTTATTAAGACTGGAATATTTTCTGAAAGTCCCTCATGTAAGGAGACTACAAGGAAAACTGTAAGATTAATGCACTGAGGGGACCTTTTATCTGGAGTGATATGTAAATGAAGGCAAAATTTCCCCTTTAAAGGATCCCTTTGATTTCTCTTTTCAGGCTACACCCACACACACAAAGTTTGTGCACTTTCCTAACTTCTTTTCTATTGATTCCCTCCACTCCTTACAAGGAGCAAAAATGATCCCATGGCTGATTTTGATTTGATTGTTAGTGCTCCTTCAAGGTATTTTTCCCCTCTTTAAAGTATTTGCTTCATTTTTTTCTTTTTGTATATAGAAGGTTTGATTGAAACGCTTTTGGTTTTAAGCGTCCAATCTCAAGTCCAGTTGGTGGAGTCTGGAGGGGATGAGAGAAGACCTGGGGAGTCCCTCCCTCTCACCTGCCAAGCCTCTGGATTCACCTTCAGCAGCTACTGCATGGACTGGGCGAGACAGGCTCCAGGGAAAGGACTGGAATGGATGACCCACATATGTACAGGATCATCTCCTTCCACTTACTACCCAGACAAATTCAAGGGACGCTTCACCATCACCAGGGATTATGGCTGCAGCCAGATGTATCTGCAAATGAACAATCTGAAACCAGAGGACCACAGCTTTCTATTACTGTGCGAGAGACACAGTGAGAGGAAGTGAATCTGATGCCAAGCAAAAACCTTCTCCTCCTCCGAGCAACTTTCGAAATTGGTTCAGAAAATCAAATGTGGGCTTTTTAAAGTGAGAAGCAGAAGGTAAATCTCCGTATACAATTTGGAACCTTAGGTCTGATCTTGAAAGAAGCCGTGAAGAAGGTGAATGACAATTCGATAGGTGAGAAGAAAGAATCTCTAGGCTGTGGAACAAAATGGGTAAGGTAGTTTGTAAAAAGTAGCTTCCTATCTAATCCTAATGCAATCGACACTTATCCAATGGAGAGAAAACATTGGTGTTGAACAAGAGCAAAAATTAATTATTACTGTTGCTCTTGCTACAATTTCATATCAAAGAAATGGATGTGCTGACTTGGATTACTCTTTACGAAACGTTGGAGAGTGAATAAGACTTGAAAGCCTCCACTGTCTTGTTTAACAGGGAAACTAAAGTGAAAATACATATCCAATGGTCCCATTTTGTTCTTCTCTTCCTCTCAGAAGTTCTTCAAAATGATTCAGTCAAAGGAAATTGAGTATTTGAACTTAGAAGCAGAAGATAAATCTCCACAATTTCTCTTGGAACTTCAAATCTGATCTTTGTAGAAGCAGTGAGGAACCTTGTTAACACTTTCATGTTGAAGAAAAGGTAATATTCACATTGTGTAATGAGAAATGGATTGATGTCCCATAGATCTTCCTTGATATTTTTGCAACTCTGACTCCCTTAAATTCTCAGGATTGGCAAATCTCTCTGTGTTATTATTTTTAAAAAATGTTTCTCCATTCTTATTCTTTCTATATCATCTATATCTATATCTATATCTATCTCTATCTCTATCTCTATCTCTATCTCTATCTCTATCCTATCTCTATCTATCTATCTATCATATCTATCCTTCTATCTATCTATCTATCTACCTATCTATCTATCTATATGTAGGTCTCTAGTTGTTCGTGTTTTCTCCCACGTAGAATTTCTACTCCTGGAAACACCAAACCTGAAGTAGTCTGAAGCAGCCTGAAGATGACGAATGAGACTTCGTCGAAACGTCGCCAAGACATCTCCAATTCTACGCGGGAGAAAACCCGAACAACTAGAGACCTACATACTAACACCCGCAAAAACCTCAGAATACACACACACACACACACACACACACACACACACACACATTCAACCACCTCAATCCTGAATTCTCTCCTTTCATTAGTAATGAACCTTCTCTTCCACTCAGTTATTCAGTCTAAGGAAGTTGTGTATTTGAATTTAGAAGCAGAAGATAAATCTCTGTGACATGTCTTGGACCTCAAATCTGATCTTTGTAGAAGCAGTGTGGAACCTTGTTAGCACTTTCATGCTGAAAAAAAGGTAATCTCCACATTGTTAATGAGAAATATGGATTGATGTCCCATAGATCTTCCTCAATATCTTTGCAACTCTGAGTCCCTTAAATTCTCAGTATTGCTAAATCTTTGTGTTTTATTATTTTTAGAAACATTTCTCCATTTTTATTCTTTCTATATCAATATATATATTCAACCACCTCAATCCTGAATTGTCTCCCTTCACTAGTAATCAGCCAAGGGAGGTAAACATTGGTCACTAAAAGCCTCCTTTCCCATATTTCCTCTGAAAGTTTGTATTTTGGAATGTCTTTCTGCCTTTATGTGGTCGCTTGGTTACTCCTGCTGCAATTTCATATCAAAGAAATGGATGGGCTAGCTTGACTTCCTCCCTAATAAGCTTTGGAGAGTGAATAACACTTGAAGCCATCAACTATCTTCCTTAGCAGGGAAATTAAAGTGGAAACACAAATCCAATGGTCTCATTTTGTGCAGCTTTAGTTTTTGACTGAATCAGCCCCACAATATCCACCTAAATATTTAACGAAAAGCAACCCTTCTCGTTTTTCTCTGTACTAATAATTAATCATCTCTCTCTTGAGTATCATATGGACTTGCCCCTAATCTCAAATTTCTTGCAAAGAGTTATTTTATGTCAATGAAGAGATTAGCGGATGTATTAGGAAAAGAGGAATAGAGTTTGAAGAAATAAAGAAAGGTAACTGACAAGAAGCTACAATTTTCATGCTATACTGATTTCCTGTCTGATCCTAGTGAATTCCACACTAACCCAATGGAAATGAAGGGGTTGAACAAGAGATGGGATGGAATAATTATCCTAGAAAACAAGTAAAAAATTGATACACAATCAATTTTTGTAAATGAAGCAGCTGTATCAATAGGAATAATGCTTATACTTTGCTCTATAATGCTTACAGCAACCTCTAAGCTGTTTACTAAATATAAGTTTTATCAGATGAAAACAATTAATGAATTAGGATTCACCACAATCCAGAGAGTTTTTTAGACTTTTTTTGTGCTGGGAATCCAATTACCGAGTTTGTTCGAAAAAAACAAAAAGTGAAAAAAAAAAATAGCTTGAAAACTCCAATTTTACTTTCATTGTTTACAACGTGGTCTGGTTTTAGAAACAAAGTGGAATTAAAAATAGTCCATTACTATCATGGTAGAAAAGAGGAAATGAAACTATAGCATAATCTTTCTAAATATCCAAACTGCAATAAAGATGTTGAGGAAATATTAGAAAGATGCCTCCCCTCCTCACTTTGGCCACTGGGGGGCAGTGTTGTCCCATGAAACTCCTCTACACTCAGTTTGGGATGGGCTAGGGAATAAAACAAGTGTCATTAGATATTGTGTCATTTCTGAGACATGATTTTTTTAATTACTTTTTCCACAATAGTTCACTGAAATCTCTCAGGAAAATTTCACATGTCAGGAGGATATAATCCTCACCGTAAAGCCCAGAATTTTTGATAAAATGAGTATTGTTGCTTTAACGTTTTAATATCTTCAATGAAAGTACTGAGACAGAGAGAGAGAGGGAATTTAGACAGGGTATCTTTTGTCTTGCCCCGGTTAAGATTTCTTAAGGAAATCCACTGGGCTTTCAACATGAAGCCAGAAAATGATCGGGACTTTTTAAAAACGCGGCGGGAAACGGGAAAAATTGTTGTAAAGTGTGATTGTCACGCTGAAATCGGTGCATCTGGTCACCTTATACAATGGATAACGGTACCTCAGACCTTTGATGAAAATGAAAACTACACGAAGGGACATTTTAACACACACACACACACACAAACACACACACACACAACAAACACACACACCAGGGATGGGTTCCGGGAGGCACTACTGCCGGTTTACTCACGGACATGCTGTCTACGCATTTGATGTGTGCTGTGCACACATGTGGAGTACAATATAAATTGTTTTGCACATGAGAAGAAATGAAAAACAGGCTGGTGGCGCCTATGATGCTGCCCGGAGGACCGGTTCAGGGGCATGGCAGGCCTGGGTCACTGCCAGTTCCAGCCAAACCATTAATGCTTCAGCCAAACCAATCAAAACCAATAGGAAGCCATCACTGGTAAACACTCACTGAGAGTATTTATTTTTCATTGTGAAGCCATGGCTGAGTTGAACATTAAATATAATCCAACAGTGTGTGGTGGCAGCCAAAAAAGCCAATGCAATCCTAAACTGCATTAACAGAGGGCTACAATCAAGATCACATGAGGTAATAATACTACTCTATAAAGCCTTATAGAACATTGCATCCAATTTTGGTCACCACACTATAAAAGATGTTGAGACTCTACCATGTGTGCAAAGAGCAACCAAGATTTAGGTGACTGGAGGCTAAAACGTATGAAGAACGGTTGCAGAAACTGGGTATGTCTAGTTTAATGAAAAGACTAGGGGAGGCATGATAGCAGTCTTCCAATATCCCAGGGGTTGCCCCAAAGAAGAGGGAGTCAATCTATTCTCCAAAGCACCTGAGAGTAGAACTAGAAGCAATGGGTGTAAACTAATCAAGGAGAGAAGCAACCTAGAAATAAGGAGAAATTTCCTGACAGTGAGTGCAATCAACCCATGGAACAGAGGTTTCCTTCAGAAGTCATGGGAGCCTCATCACTGAAGGCTTCAAAGAAGAGACTGCACTGCCATCTGTCAGAAATGGTGTAGGGTATGTTCTATCTTAAAAATATCTCCTTCCAAACTTTTTATTGCACATTCAAAACCTCTCCTTTTGAACCACTTTTGAGAATTTCTGATTTTGCAAGTCTTTGTTTTAATTACTCTAATATGAAACTGCTGTTTTTCCTGTTAAATTATAGGTTAAAGAAAAGGAGTTTCCCTTCGCTTTTATTAAGAGTGGCATGTTATGTGAAAATCAGCCATATAAACTGTGAGATTAATGCACTGAGGGGCATCTTTATACCAAGAAATATATAAATTAAGGCACAATTTCCCCTTTAAAGGAGCCGCTTGGTTTCCCTTTTCAGGCTACACCCAACCACACAAAGTTTGTCCACTTTCCTCAATCCATTCCTATCCATTCCTTTCATTGGTTACCGGAGCAAAAAATGATCCTGTGGCTGAATTTGGTGCCCTTGTTAATGTTCCTTCAAGGTAGTTTTTTCCCCTCTTTAAAGAATTTCTGTCCATATTCTCTTTTTGTATATAGAAGATTTCATTGAACCACTTTTGCTTTTAGGAGTTCGATCTGAGGTCCAATTAGTGGAGTCTGGAGGGGATGTGAGAAGACCTGGGGAGTCCCTCCGTCTCTCCTGCCAAGCTTCTGGATTCACCTTCAGGGACTATTGGATGTACTGGGTGAGACAGGCTCCAGGGAAAGGTCTTGAATGGGTTGGAGATATAAATGGAGCATCAAGTACAATTCGCTATTCAGACAAAATCAAGGGACGCTTCACCATCTCCAGGGACAATTCTCGCAGCCAGCTGTATCTGCAACTGAACAGCCTCAAACTAGAGGATTCTGCAGTTTATTACTGTACTACACACACAGTGAGAGGAAGTTAATCGGATGACAAGCAAAAACCTTCTCTTCCTCTCAGCAGCTCTTCAAAATGATTCAGTCAAAGGAAGTTGTGTATTTGAAAGCTGAAGATAAATCTCCATGATATTTCGTGGAACCTCAAACCTGATCTTTGAAGAAGCAGTGAGGAACCTTGTTAGCACTTTGATGTTGGGAAAAAAAGGGAGTTTCCAGGTTGTGTAATACGAAATAGGGGTTGATGTCCCACAGATCTTCCTCAATATGTTTGCAGCACTGAGTCCCTTGATTCTCAGTATTACCAAATCTCCATGTTTTATTCTTTTTAGAAATGTTTCTTCATTTTTATTCTTTCTATATCAATATATATATTCAACCACCTCAATCCTGAACTTCTCTGCGTTCACTAGGATTCAGCCAAGGGAGGTAAACATTGGTCACTGGAAGCCTCCTTTCCCATATTTCCTCTGAGAATTCATATTTTGGACTTTCTTCCTGCCTTTATGTGGTTGCTTGGTTACTCCTGCTACAATTTCATATCAAATAAATGAATTGGCTATGTTGACTTCCTCCCTAATAACCTTTGGAGAATGAATAAAACTTGAAGCCATCAACAATCTTCCTTAGTAGGGAGATTAAAGTGGAAACACAAATCCAATGGTCTCATTTTGTGCAGTTTTAGTTTTTGACTGAATCAGCCCCATCCACGTAAATATTTAACGAAAAGCAACCCTTCCCATTTTCCTCTGTGCTAATAATTAAACATTTCTCTCTTGACTATCATATGGACTTGCCCCTAATCTCAAATTTCTTGCAAAGAGTTATATTATGTCAATGAAGAGATTAGCGGATGTATTAGGAAAAGAGGAATAGAGTTTGAAGAAATAAAGAAAAGTAACAGACAAGGAGCTACAATTATCATGCTATACTGATTTCCTGTCTGATCCTAATCAATTCCACACTCACCCAATGGAAACAGAGGGGTTGAACAAGAGTTGGGATGGAATAATTATCCTAGAAAACAAGTACAAAAGTGGTACACAATAGGTTTTGGTAAATGAAGCAGCAGTAACAATAGGAATAGCAATGAATATAATGCTCTTTAATGCTTATGGAAATCTTTAAGCTGCTTACTTAATATTACATTTTTCAGCCAAAAATGATGGATTAGTTAATCAGGATTCATCCCAATCCAGAGAGAATTTTGGAATCTTTTGTGATGGGAATCCAATTACAGAGTTTTTTGGAAGAAAACGAAAAGTGGAAAAAAAAATAGCTTGAAAACTCCAGTTTCACCTTCACTGATTACAAGGTGGTCTGGTTTTAGAAAGAAACTGGAATTAAAAATAGTCCATTACTATCATGGTAGAAAGAGGAAATGAAACTATAGCATAATCTTTCTAAATATCCAAACTGCCATATAGATATTGAGGAAACATTAGGAAGATGCTTCCCCTCCTCACTTTGGACACTGGGGGGCAGTGTTGTCACATGAAACTCCTCTGCACTCAGTGGGGGATGGGATAGGGAATAAAACAAGTGTCATTAGGTATTGTGTCATTTCTGAGACATGTTTTTTTTAATTGATGTTTCCACAGTAGTTCACTGAAAAGTCTCAGGAAAATTTCACATGTCAGGAGGTTATAATCCTCACCGGAAAGCCCAGAATTTTTGATAAAATAATGTATTCATTGGTGTTTGTATCCATAGGAAGTTTCTAGAATATATACAGGTACTTAAGAACTTTGCTGAAAATGAAAACTACACAAAGGACATTTTAACACACCACACCAACACACAAGACACTGAGTATATATCCCTCACTGTGAAGCTATGTCTGAGTGTGACAATTAATATTACCCAACAGTATATGGTGGTAGCCAAAAGATCAGTCCTTTAATAAAACTACCTCTGTAAAGCCTTAGTAGGACCACATCTAAAATACTGGCTCTAGTTTCGTCACCACATTATAAAAGATGTGGAGACTCTGGAAAGAGTGCAGAGAAGAGGCAACACAAGTGACTAAGCGGACTCCAGGCTAAAACATAGGAAGAACGGTTGCAGGAACTGGGTATGTCTAGTTTACTGAAAAGAAGGACCAGGGGAGACATGATAGCAGTCTTCCCATATCTCATGGGCTTCCACAAAGAAGAGGGAGTCAAGCTATCTCCAAAGCATGTGAAGGTAGAACAAGAACCAATGTTGTGGAAACTAATCAAGGAGAGAAGCAACCTAGAAATAAGGATAACGTTCCTGACAGTGGAGCAATAAACCCATGGAACAGAAGTTCCTTCAGAAGTTGTGGAAGCCTCATCACTGAAGGCTTTCAAGAAGAGACTGGACTGCGATCTGTCAGAAGTGCTGTACCGTCTCTTGCTTGGAGGGATTGGACTAGATTCCAACTCATTTAATCTGTTATTACTTAACACTTCAATCTTGCATCACCTGATATTGCAATATTAATAAACCCAGACTCCCCCCACCCCCATAAAAGTAATATCAGGCATGTTGTGGACCAGATGACAATCTGTACTACTATTATTTCCATTTTTATCCTCTTGGTGAATCAACTGTCAGCAATGAATAACTGATCCATAGCAACCTCGAACAAGCAATACATAAAAAGAATATTATTGACGAGTTAAAACCCAATCAAATAAGCAAAGAGCATCCCACAGGCTTGATCAATTTCTTCTGTCTGTCTCTTTTCTTCGATTCAACTCAAATTGTCTTACAAATTGATGCCTCATCCTTGGTTGACACTCATGTTTTGGTATCTTCTTCAAGGGGACATACTAAGGGGAGAAAATGTGGGGAGGAAAAATCTTATGAATATCAGATTTGATCTTGTTTTTCATGTTCTACCCTCAAAATATCTCCTTCCAAACTTTTTATTGCACATTCTTCACCTGTCCTTTTGAATCACTTTTGAGAACTTCTGACATTTTGCAAGTCTTTGTTTTAATTATTCTAATATAAACCTGTTGGTTTTTTTTTCATACATAGTTTAAAAGAAAAGAAGTATCCCTTTGCTTTTATTAGGAGTGGCATGTTATGTGAAAATCAGCCATATAAACTGTGAGATTGATGCAATGAGGGGCATCTTAATATCTTAGAAATATGTAAATGAAGGCAAAATTTCCCCTTTAAAGGAGCCGCTTGGTTTCCCTTTTCAGGCTACACTCAACCACACAAAGTTTGTCCACTTCCTCAATCCATTCCTATCCGTCCTTTCATTGGTAGCAGGGAGCAAATATGATCCTGTGGCTGACTTTGGTGCCCTTGTTAGTGTTCCTTCAAGGTAGTTTTTTTCTCCCTCTTTAAAGACTTTCTGTTCATATTCTCTTTTTGTATAGATAGATTTCATTGAAACACTTTTGTTTTAGGTGTCCGATGTGAGGTCCAGTTAGTGGAGTCTGGAGGGGATGTGAGAAGACCTGGGGAGTCCTCCATCCTCTCCCTGCGAAGCCTCTGGATTCACCTTCAGCAGCTATATATGGCCTGGATGAGACAGGCTCCAGGGAAAGGCCTTGAATGGGTGGCTTACATAGGTACAGGATCATCTCCAATTTACTACTCAGACAAAGTCAAGGCCGCTTCACCATCTTTAGGATGATTCTCGCAGCCAGATGTATCTGCAAATATACAATCTGAAAGCAGAGGACACAGCTGTCTATTACTGTGCGAGAGACACAGTGAGAGGAAGTGAATCTGATGCCAAGCAAAAACCTCTCCTCCTCTGAGCAACTTTCCAAATTGAATCAGAAAGTCAGTTTGGGCATTTAAGTGAGGAACAGAAGGCAATTCCCATCTACAGTTTGGAATGTTAGATCTGATCTTCTAAGAAGCCATGTGGAAGATGATTGACATTTTGATAGGTGAGAAGAAGGAAATCTCCAGGCTGTGGAAGAACCTGGATAGATTGTAAAAAGTGGCATCTCTGTCTTGACTATCCTAAGGACTTGTCTGTATTCTCAAATTGTTGCAAAGATTTTTATTATGTCAATGAAGCGGTTATCTGATATATTAGGAAAGATTTTGAAGAAATAAAGAAAAGTAACTGACAAAGAACTACAAAAATGATGCTATAGTGACTTCCTGCCTAATCCTATGGAGATCCACACTCACCCAATGGAAACGAAGGGGTTGAACAAGAGATGGTGTGGAATAATTATCCTTGAAACGAGTCCAAAAGTGGTACACAATAGGTTTTGTAAATGAAGCATCATTAGCAATTGGAATAGCACTTATATGTTGCTCTGTAATGCTTTACAACATTCTCTAAGGTGTTTACTAAATATTAATGTTTTCAAGCCGAAACGATGGATTAGTGAATTAGGATCCACAATCCAGAGAGACGTTTGGACACTTTTCTGCTCCGAATCCAATCCAATTACAGAGTTTGTTGGAAGAAAACAAAAAGTCTGTGTGTGGGGGGTGGGGGGCTGGATAGCTTGAAAACTCCAGTTTTACCATCACTGTTTACAAGGAGGTCTTGTTTTAGGAAACAAATGGAATTTAAAATAATCAATTACTATCATGGTTTAGAAAAGAGGAATGAAACTATAGCATAATGGTCTAAATATCCAAATTGCCATATAGATATTGTGGAAACATTAGGAAGGTGTCTCCCCTCCTCACTTGGATACTGGGGGCAGTGTTGTCACATGAAACTCCATGGACTGTACACTCCTTGGGGGATGGGCTAGGGAATAAAACAAGTGTCATTAGATATTTTCTCCTTTCTGATATATGATTAGTTTATATTATTTCCATAATGGTTCACTGAACGCTCTCAGTAAAAATTCACATTCTCAGGAAATTATAGCTATAGCAATAGCAATAGAAATAGCAGTTAGACTTATATACCACTTCATAGGGCTTCAGCCCTCTCTAAACGGTTTGCAGAGTCAGTATATTGCCCCCAACACCAATCCGGGTCCTCATTTTACCACCTCGGAAGGATGAAGGCTGAGTCATCCCTGAGCCGGTGAGATTTGAACAGCCGAACTACAGATAACAGTCAGCTGAAGTGGCTGCAGTACAGCACTCTAACCACTGCACCACCTCAGCTCTTTTTATAATCCCAATTGTGCCTCATCAAGCATTCGGGTTTGGGGTCCTTTTCAAAAGTCCATGGTAATGAGAGAAAATGTGAAAAGATTTTCCTGAATATCGATGTGCCCTTCCCTTCATGTTCTGTCTCCAGAAGAGCCCTTCTGGAAATGGGCAGAGTTCCCTTGCAATACTTCACTCTAACCACTGTGCCACCAGGGAATTACTCATACAATCCTCACTGTACAGAGTAATATCAACCAATGTTGCTCCATTTACATTTCTTCCTTATAAATATATATTCATTACCCTCAATCCTTCAGCTCTGTCCCCTCATTGAGCCAGGGACAACATTGGTCAAAGAAATTGTGCAGCTAATCTCCTAACTCAGATGTAGTAAGGAAAATAAATTCTCTACTGCATTGATAAAGGTGTCAGAAGTTGTGGAATGATTCAAGACTTTATTTTACTTACTGTAAAATAAATCTTCCTTTTCTCCATTCAGTGACAGGAAAGCAAGAACAAAGAACAAAGATGAGTTTCTTAGGACTCCAAAATTATGTGAAAATCATGCATGTGAGTTCTGTCCCAAAAGGATTTCTAATGAATGAACTCAAGGGCCCTTTTATCCCAAGCATTATGTAAATCAGGGACCAATGTCTCCTTTAAAGGAGCTGCGTGGTTTTCCCTCTTCAAGCTACACCCACCAACACAAAGTTTGTGCACTTTCCTAACTTCTTTCCTATCGATTCCCTCCATTCATTACAGGGAGTGAAAATGAATCCCTTGGCTGAATTTGGTGTCCATATTAGTGTTCATTCAAGGTAGTTGTTTTCTCTTTTTCTAGAATTCCTCCATATTCTTTTCTTATATATAGAACATTTCATTTAAATACTTTTGTTTTTAGGAGTCCAATCTCAAGTCCAGTTGGTGGAGTCTGGAGGGGATGTGAGAAGACCTGGGGAGTCCCTCCGTCTCTCCTGCCAAGCCTCAGGATTCACCTTCAGCAGCTCTTGGATGCAATGGGGAGACAGGCTCCAGGGAAAGGCCTGGAATGGGTGGCCCGCATATGTACAGGATCATCTCCTTCCATTTACTACCCAGACAAAGTCAAGGGACGCTTCACAATCTCTAGGGATGATTCTCGCAGCCAGCTGTATCTGCAAATGAACAGCCTCAAACTGTAGGATTCTGCATTTATTATTGTGCGAGAGACACAGTGAGAGGAAGTGAATCAGATGCCAAGCAAAAACGTTTTTTTCCATCTATGCAGTTTTCCAAATTGAATCAGAAATTCGAATTTGCATATTAAAAGTGAGAAATGGAATATAAATTTCCATATAATATGGAAGCTCAGATATGATACCTTTTTTTGTTTATTTATTTATTTATTTGTCAACAAGTACAAGGAAATAAGTATGAAAATACATGAAACAATTGCACAAATAAATGGATATCAATAAGCAAAGCATAGCCATAAACACACAGAAAGAATACATATAAATGTGGACAGTAGGATAGGGATGGTAGGCACTCTGGTGCACTTATGCATGTTCCCTTAGGGACCTCTTAAGAAATGTGTAAGGTCCACAGTAGTCAGTTTAAGGTAAAAGCTATGGGGGTTAGAGGAACTAACAACAGGATTAGGTAGGGTGTTCTAAGTAGCCATGTGGAAGATGATTGACATTTGATAGGAGGGAGGAAGAAATTTCCAGGCTGTGGAACCAACTGGGGAGTTTGTAAATAAAATTGTTTCCTATCTAATCCTACATAATCCTCACTCACCCAATGAAATAAATCAAGGGTGTTGAACAAGACACAGCACAAATGATTATCCTAAAAAAACTATGAAAGTTGTACAGAAGAGATTTTGAAAAATGGAGTAGCAAAACCATTTTTATAGCACTTCATGGTACTTTGCAGACTTCAGTTTAGAGAGCAGTTTAGAGAGCCAGTTGTAGAGAGCCAGCACAATGCCCACAACAATCTGGTCCTCATTTTACCAACCTTGGAAGGATAGAAGATTAGATCAATGTTGAGCCAGTAAGGATCGAACTTCTGGCAGTGGGCAGAGTCAGCCTGCAATTCTACATTCTAACCACTGCGCCACCACAGAATCCCCATGCAACCCTCAATGCATAGAGTACCATAAGCCATGTCTGACTAAGCAGTAGACTTGTTTGTGAAATATACAGCAAACATAATTATTTTTAGACATAAAGTTATTTATTCTAGAAATAATTAATTTATAGTTGATGAATATCTTCTCCGTCTATCTTTTATCTCATTCTCGACTCTGACTTTCTGTGCCTCAACAGTATTGGCTTTTTGGTGTCCTCCGTCTCTCCTGCCAAGCCTCTGGATTCACCTTCAGGCAGCTATGGAATGCACTGGGGTGAGACAGGCGCCTGGGAAAGGCCTGGAATGGGTGGCCTACATAAGTACATACTCAACTTCCAATCACTACTCAGACAAAGTCAAGGGACGCTTCACCACCTCCAGGGGACGATTTATTTATTATATTTATTAGATATATGGATTTTATGTTATTTAGTTATTTGTTATTTATTAGATTTATAGACCGCCCAATCCCAGAGGACTCCAACAGCAGCTGTATCTGCAAATGAACAATCTCAAACTAGAGGATACACCCCGTCTATTACTGGTGTGAGGACTTACAGTGAGATGAAGTGAATCTGATGCCAAGCAAAAACCTTCTCCTTGAATCAGAGTGTCCAATTTGAGCATTTAAAGTGAGAAGAAGAAGGTACTCCTCTGTATACAATTTGGAACCTTAGATTGATCTTCTAAGAAGCCGTGTGGAAGATGATTGACATTTTGGTAGGTGAGCAGAAGGAATCTCCAGGCTGTGGAACAAACTGGGTAGTTTGTAAAAAGTGGCTCCCTATCTAATCCTAATGTGATCCACACTCATCCAATGGAGACAAACATTGGTGTTGAACAAGAGGCAGCAAAACTGATTATCCTTAATCATTGCGGTTTCTTCTCCTACAACTTCATATCAAAGAAATGGATGGGCTCACCTGACTTACTCCCTCATAACCGTTGGAGAGTGAATAAGAGTTGGAGTCATCAACTATCTTGCTTAACAGGGAAATTAAAGTGAAAATGCAAATCCAATGATCCCATTTTGTGCAGGTATACTTTTTGACTTAGGAGATTCAGCCCCACAATTTTCACTTTGAAAAGCACGCAAACATTTCCCGAAAGCAACCCTTCCCCATTACTCTGTACAATAATTAAACATCTCTGTCTTGACTATCGTAAGGGACTAGTGGTGGGTTTGCAGGTGGTACACCCCAGTACGGGCATACCGGAGCCAGAGACGTGCAAGTCACTAGAGGCAGGGAGGCGGGGCCTCACCAGTCTCCTAAGGGAAAGAAAGAATTTTAATAATTTTTAAAAATAATTAAACCAGGGTAGTTGCTGCCAGATTCAAAGTCACAGTGTCTTGGTGTCTGCTCTCAGTGTTAACTATGGGAGGAGGCCAGAGAACTCGGGCCTCTTTTGCCTAAGGCATTTTTCGCCTTTTAAAAGTAAAGAGGAGTTAAAAAGCAAAAACTTTCATATGCAAAAGAGGCACTTGATTCTCCCGCCTCCTGATCGGGGGAGCAGCGAATCATGTTTATGAGTAGGCTTACATTGAGCACACTTACGTGGGCAAGACAAGAGGAGGAGTTGAGAGAGTTTGCACAGCTGGAAAAGGTGGATCGGATGGAGGGAGGGAGGGGATTCAAATTTATTGTAAGTTAATTTGTAATTTTGTTTATTGTGAGGTGTGGGGTCGGAGGAGGGGGGGGCGAGGCGGCGGAGTGCAGAGGTGGCAGGGACGTTCTCGCCGCTGTGTCCCAACAGGCCAGGTGTCTCGCGTTTATGTCCACCATAACGCGAGATGCCTTCGGGCAACCCGAGAGCGTCCTCTTGACGCCCGAAGGGTTTTGCAGAAGAAACGCGGCTTGAGTGCAATGATGGTCCTGTGCTGTGGGGCGCACGGCCCGGGTAAAAGCCCTCTCTTGGGTTCCCTCCTCCTTCTCCTTCCACAGCCTGCGCGACGCTGCCACCATAGCTGAGGAAGGGATGAGCACGAAAGCAGAGGCAGGGCGCCAAGCTTTGGTTAGGCAGGCAAGGGAAACCACGAGCCGAAAGGAAGTCTTGCTGGGAAGATGTGGCAGCAGGCTTTAAAGGGCTCGCCCCTCCCCAGCCAGCCAGCCACCCCACCCATTCCTCCCCCCACCACCACTGTGTCCAACAGGCCAAGTTGCTGGGAGGAGAAAGTTTGGGCTGCAGAGCAGAGTTTGAACTGCCGAGTGACGTGCGGTGAGCTTCGTGGCCGGTAGTGAAAGTTAGTTCCCGGCTCTAATGGCCGACGCGGCGCCGGGGCTTCAGCGGGGCTTTCACGCTTGCCTCACTGGCCATGAAGCTCACCGCACGTCACTGCCAGAGCCTGTCCGAAGCACCGGATACTGTTCCAATACGGAGCTCCAGAGGGCGCACCCACCCGCCCGAGCGCCTTACCGGTCTTTTAAGTCTTTGGTGCTTCCGTACAGGTGCACGGCGCATACAGCCCCTGTACGATGCTCTGCTGAGCTCCTGAATGTTCAAGGAGGCACTAAGAGCATGTGCATGCTGTGCGCACCCATGTGGGCCTGGCGGCGTCTACATGGACACCACCGCCGTCCATAGTGTCACTTTCTTATGACTCAAAATTATTGTAAAATCACATGTGTAAGTTTGTCCAAAAGAAGAATCTCTAAATGAATTGAAGTCAGGGGTCCTTTTATACCAAGCAATATGTAAATCAGGGCCAATGTCCTCTTTAAGGAGCTGCATGGTTTCCCTTTTCAGATTACACCCACAAACAGACAGTTTGTTCACTTCCTAAATTCTTTCCTATCAATTTCCTCCGTTCCTTACAAGGAGCAAAAATGATCCCATGGCTGATTTTGGTGTCCTTGTTAGTGTTCATTCAAGGTAATTTTTCCCCACTTTAGAGAATTCCCTTCCATATTCTCTTTTTGTATATAGAAGGTTTGATTGAAACACTTTTGTTTTTAGGAATTCAATCTGAGGTCCAGTTAGTGGAGTCTGGAGGGGATGTGAGGAGACCTGGAGAGTCCCTCCATCTCTCCTGCCAAGCCTCTGGATTCACCTTCAGCGGCTATGCAATGCACTGGATGAGACAGACTCCAAGGAAAGGATTGGAATGGGTGGCAGCAATAGGTACAGGATCATCTCCTTCCACTTACTACCCAGACAAAGTCAAGGGACGCTTCACAATCCCCAGGGATGATTCCCACAGCCAGCTGTATCTGCAAATGAACAGCCTTAAACTAGAGGATTCCGCAGTTTATTACTGTGTGAGAGAGAGACACAGTGAGAGGAAGTGAATCGGATGCCAAGCAAAAACCTTCTCTTCCACTCAGTTATTCAGTCTAAGGAAGTTGTGTATTTGAACTTAGAAGCAGAAGATAAATCTCCATGACATGTCTTGGACCTCAAATCTGATCTTTGAAGAAGTGAGAAACCTTGTTAGCACTTTGATGTTGAAAAAAAAGTTAATGTCCACATTGTGTAATGAGAAATATGGATTGATGTCCCATAGATCTTCCTTGATATTTTTGCAACTCTGACTCTCTTAAATTCTCAGGATTGCCAAATCTCCATGTTTTATTATTTTTTGGAATGTTTCTCAATTTTTATTCTTTCTATATCAATATATATATTCAACCACCTGAATCCTGAATTTCTCTTCGTTCAGTATGATTCAGCCAAGGGAGGTAAACATTGGTCACTGGAAGCCTCATTTCCCATATTTCCCATATAATGGTTTTAGAAACAAACTGGAATTAAAAATAGTCCATTAGTATCGGGGTAGAAAAGAGGAAATGAAACTAGAGCATAATCTTTCTAAATATCCAAACTGCCATATAGATATGGAGAAAACATTAGGAAGATGCCTCCCCTTCTCACTTTGGACACTGGGGGGCAGTGTTGTCACATGAAACTCCGCTGCATTCAGAGGGGGATGGGATAGAGAATAAAACAAGTTTCATTAGATATTCTCTCATTTCTGAGACATGATTTTTTTTTTATTACTGTTTCCACAATAGTTCACAGAAATCTCTCAGGAATATTTCACATGTCAGGAGGTTATAATCCTCACCATAAAGCCCAAATTTTTGATAAAATGATATCATTGATGTTTGTATCAAGAGGAAGTTTCTACAATGTACAATGTACTCCACCTCAGACCTTTGCTGAAAAATGAAAACTACAAGAAGGGTCATTTTATCACTCACACACACACACCAGGATGGGTTCCGGCAGGCACTACACTGCCGTTTACTCACGGACATCTGTGTACGCATTTGATGTGTGCTGTGCCCGCATGTGCAGACAATAATATTGTTTTGCACATGAGAAGAAATGAAAACAGGATGGTGGCGTCTATGATGCTGCCCGAAACCAGTTCAGGGGCATGGCAGGCCTGTGGTCACTGCCAGTTTCCAGCCAAACCATTACCGCTTCAGCCAAACCGGTCAAAACCGGTAGGAAGCCCTCACTGATCTCCAAGTAATTTGAAAATAAATAAAATGGTTTTCTATCTAATCCTAATGTAATCCAAACTCACCCGATGGACGCAATTGTGGGTGTTGAAAAAGAGAAAAATGATTATCCAAAAAATGATTTAAAGTTTATACAGAAAGATTTTGATGAATGAGTAGCAAAATT
The DNA here is from genome assembly GCF_009769535.1 of Thamnophis elegans. NCBI lineage: Eukaryota > Metazoa > Chordata > Lepidosauria > Squamata > Natricidae > Thamnophis > Thamnophis elegans. The sequence goes on from NC_045558.1 coordinate 136,029,637, forward strand.
ATTTTAGAATAGTTCATGGTGCTTTTCCCCTTAAAGAAGCTGCCTTTTGTTCTGGGAATCCAATGAGAGAGTTTGTTTTGAAGAAAACAAAAAGTGGAAAAAGTAGTTTCTTTTAACATCACTGTTTACAACTTGGTCTGGTTTTAGAAACGAACTGCAATTAAAAATAGTCCATTACTATCATGTTAGAAAAGAGGAAATGAAACTATAGCATAATCTTTCTAAATATCCAAACTGCCATATAGATATTGAGGAAACATTACGAAGATGTCTCCCCTCCTCACTTTGGACACTGGGGGGCAGTGTTGTCAATTGAAACTATATGGCATCTGCACTCAGTGGGGAATGGGCTAGGGAATAAAACAATCGTCATTAGATATTATGTCACCTCTGAGATATGATTAGTTTTGTTTTTAATTCCATAATGGTTCACTGAAAACTGAATATTCATGTCAATTTTCCTTCATGCTCTCTCTCCATAGTAGCCTTTCCAAAAATAATATTGTATGTTCCTTACCTCTCCGTTTGAATCACTTTGGAGAAGTGGTGAAATTTTGCAAGTCTTTATTTTAATTACTCTAATATAAACATGCCATTTCTGCTTTGTATTTACAGTAAGAGAAAAGAAAGAGATTGTTTGCCTTCACTGTTATGAGGACTGGAGTAAGTCCCTCCTGTAAAGATGAGGAAAAGTATGAGATTAATGCACTGAGTGGTGCTTTTATCTGAAGCGATATGTAAATGGAGGCAAAATTTCCCCTTTAAAGGATCTACTTGATTTCTCTTTTCAGTCTACCCACACAAAGTTTGTGCACTTTCCTGAATTCTTTCCTCTCAATTCCCTCCATTCATTACAGGGAGCCAAAATGACCCCATGGCTGATTTTGATTTCCTTGTTAGTGCTACTTCAAGGTATTTTTCCCTCTTTAAAGAATAAATTTCATTTTTTTATTGTTTATATATAGAATATTTCATTGAATCACTTTTGATTTTAGGAGTCCAGTCTCAAGTCCAGTTGGTGGAGTCTGGAGGGGATGTGAGAAGACCTGGGGAGTCCCTCCGTCTCTCCTGCAAGCCTCTGGATTCACCTTCAGCAGCTCCTACATGAGCGGGTGAGACAGGCTCCAGGGAAAGGCCTGGAATGGTGGGCCTACATAAGTACAGACTCATCTCCAATTTACTACTCAGACAAAGTCAGGGACGCTTCACCATCTCCAGGGATGATTCCCGCAGCCAGATCTATCTGCAATGAACAATCTGACACCAGAGGACACAGCTGTCTATTATTGTGCGAGAGACACAGTGAGAGGAAGTGAATCTGATGCCAGCAAAAACCTTCTCCTCCTCTGAGCATTTTTGAAATTGGTTCAGAAAGTCAAATGTGGGCTTTTTAAGAGAGAAGCAGAAGGTAAATCTCCATACACAATTTGGAACCTTTGGTCTGATCTTCAAAGAAGGCTGTTTTTGTCGAAGGTGAATGACATTTCGATAGGTGAGAAGAAAGAAATCTCTAGGCTGTGGAACAAATAGGTAGAAAGTTTGTTAAAAGTAGCTTCCTTCCTAAGGCAATCGACACTTATCCATTGAAAAAAAAACTTTGGTGTTGAACAAGAGCAAAACTAATAATTACTGTTGTGCTTGCTACAATTTCATATCAAAGAAATGGATTGCTGACTTGGCTTACTCCTTAATAAACGTTGGAGAGTGAATAAGACTTGAAAGCCTCCACTGTCTTGTTTAACAGGGATCTAAGTGAAAATAAATATCCAATGGTCCCATTTTGTGCAAGTATGACTTAGGAGAATCAGCCCCACTTTGAAATGTACGAAACATTTAGCGAAAGCAACCCTTCCATTTCCTCTGCCGCACTAATATTAAATATCTCCTGTCTTGACTCTCGTAAGGACTTTGCCGTAATCTCAAATTATTGCAAGGAATTCTATTAAGCCAAATGAAGAGAGCATCTGATATATTAGGACAAGAGGAATGGAGTTTGAAGAAATAAAGAAAACTAATTGACAAGGAGCTACAGCTATGATGCTATTGTGACTTCCTGGTCTAATCCTCATGAAATCCACACTCACCCAATGGAAAGGAAGCATTGGGGTGGACAAGAGATGGGGTGTAATGTTAATCCTAGAAAACGGAGTACAAAAGTGTTACACAATGTTTTGGTAAATGATGAGGCAGTAACAAAAGGAATAACAGTTATATATTGCTCTATATTCCTACACTTCACTTTCAGCATATTGCCTCCAACAATCTGGGCCTTCATTTCACCACTAGCTACTGTGTAGCTGATCTCCCAACTCTAGATGTAGTAAAGATGCAGTAGATAATAAATTCTCTACTGCATTGATATCTTGTCAGAAGTTGTGGTATCATTCAAGACTTTATTATACCTACCATATTATAAATCTTCGCTTTCTCCTTTCAGTCCCAGGGAAGCAGAAAAAAGAAAATCTGAGATGAGTCTGGTATGGGAACGAACAAGCTTGCGCTCAATCCGACAAGACCGAGTGGCTATTGATGCTCCTCCCAAACATGGTCCAGCTTTCCATCTATCAGCCGGGGGGTGAAATGATACACCCCTCAGAGAGGGCCTCGCAATTTGGAGTCCTCCTGGATCTGCAGCTGACCCTAGAACATCATCTGTCAACTGTGACCAGGGGGGCCTTTGCCCAGGTTTGCCTGGGCACCAATTGCGACTCTATCTGGACCGGGAGGCCCTTCGGATAGTCACTCACGCCCTCGTCACCTCAAGGGACTGGACTAAGGTAACACGCTCTACATGGGGGCTGCCCTTGAAGAGTGTTCGAAGACTTCAGCTTGTCCAAATGCAGCCGCCCGAGCGATCGTGGGTGTACCTCGGTACACCCACGTTACACCTATCCTCCGCGAGCTGCATTGGTTACCGATTTGGTCTCCGGACACACTTCAAGGTGCTAGTCATTACTTTTAAAGCCCTACTGGTATCGGACCCTGGTTACTTGAGAGACCCGCCTCCTGCCACTCACCTCCCAAAGATCTATTAGATCCCACAGACTAGGCCTCCTCTGAATCCCATCTGCCGGCCAATGTTGGGCTGGCGACTCCCCTGTGGAGGGCCTTCTCTGTTGGCTGCTCTGGCCCTATGGAACGATCTCCCCATTGAGATCCGGACCCTTACCACCGTTCCGGCCTTCCCCCAAACCAATTAAGACTGGCTGTTCCGGAAGCCCTGGGGCTGTTGAATTATCCAGCCCCATCTGAGGTTATGACTGTTGTTGAATTTTAAATTGCTGTTTTTATTTTTATTTTTGTACACCCTCCCTGCTTATTGTTAGCCGCCCTGAGTCTTCCGGTAATAGGGTGTTATATAAGCCAATAAATCAAAACAAATCAAATCAAAATCAGTTTTCTTAGGATTCAAAAATTATGTGAATATCACACATGTAGGTTCTGTCCAAAAAGTCTCTAAGGGAATGAACTCAGAGGCTCTTTTATCCCAAGATATATGTAAATTGGGGCCCCTTGTTAGTGCTCCTTCAAGGTATCTTCCCCCTCTTTAAAGCATTAGTTCATTTTTTTTCTTTTTGTATATAGAAGCTTTCATAGAAATGTTTTTGGTTTTAGGAGTCCAGTCTCAAGTCCAGCTAGTGGCGTATGGAGGGGATGTGAGAAGACCTGGAGAGTCCCTCCGTCTCTCCTGCCAAGCCTCTGGATTCACCTTCAGCAACCACTGGATGAATTGAGCGAGACAGGCTCCAGGGAAAGGAGTGGAATGGGTGGCCACCATACGTACCGGCTCATCTCCTTCCACCCACTACTCAGACAAGTCAAGGGACGCTTCACAATCTCTAGGCATGATTCTCGCAGCCAGCTCTATCTGCAAATGAACAGCCTCAAACTAGAGGATTCCACAGTTTATTACTGTGCGAGAGACACAGTGAGAGGAAGTGAATCTGACGCCAGTCAAAAACCTTCTCTTCCTTTCAGCAGCTCTCCAAAAAGATTCAAAGGAAATTGTGTATTTGAACGTAGAAACAGAAGATAAATCTCCATGACATGTCTTGGACCTCAAATCTGATCTTTGAAGAAGTGAGAAACCTTATTACACTTTGATGTCGAAAAAAGGTATCTCCACATTGTGTAATGAGAAATATGGATTGATGTCCCATAGATCTTCCTTGATATCTTTGCAACTCTGAGTCTCTTAAATTCTTAGTATTGCCAAATCTTCAACTTTATTCTTTTTAGAAATGTTTCTCCATTTATTTTTTCTTTCTATATCAATATATATATTCAACCAACCTCAATCATGAACTTCACTAGAATTCAGCCAAGGGAGGTAAACATTGCTCACTGGAAGCCTCCTTTCCCATATTTCCTCTGAGAATTTGTATTTTGGAATGTCTTCCTGCCTTTATGTGGTCGCTTGGTTACTCCTGCTGAAATTTCATATGAAAGAAATGGATGGGCTATGTGACTTCCTCCCTAATAAGCTTTGGAGAGTGAATAACACTTGAAGCCATCAACTACATTCCTTAGCAAGGAAATTAAAGTGGAAGTACAAATCCAATGGTCTCATTTTGTGCAGCTTTAGTTTTTGACAGAATCAGCCCCACAATATCCACGTAAATATTTAAGGAAAAGCTACCCTTCCCATTATCCTCTGTACTAATAATTAAACATCTCTCTCTTGACGATCATATGGACTAGCCCCTAATCTCACATTTCTTGCAAACAGTTATATTATGTCAATGAAGAGATTAGCGGATGTATTAGGAAAAGAGGAATAGAGTTTGAAGAAATAAAGAAAAGTAACTGACAAGGAGCTACAATTTTCAGGCTACACTGATTTCCTGTCTGATCCTAATGAATTCCACACTCACCCAATGGAAATGAAGGGGTTGAACAAGAGATGGAATAATTATCCTAGAAAACAAGTACAAAATTGATACACAATCAATTTTGGTAAATGAGGCAGCTGTATCAATAGGAATAATGCTTATATATTGCTCTATAATGCTTACAGCAACCTTTAAGCTGTTTACTAAATATAACTTTTATCAGCCGAAAACAATTAATGAATTAGGATTCACCACAATCCAGAGAGTTTTTTTAGACTTTTTTTTGCTGGGAATCAAATTACAGAGTTTGTTGGGGGGGGGGGGGGACTTGAAAAAAAAATAGCTTGAAAACTCCAATTTTATCTTCATTGTTTACAACTTGGTCAGGTTTTAGAAACAAACTGGAATCAAAAATAGCCCATTACTATCATGGTAGAAAAGAGGAAATGAAACTATAGGATAATCTTTCTAAATATCCAAACTGCCATATAGATATTGAGGAAACATTAGGAAGATGCCTCCCCTCCCCACTTTGGACACTGGGGGCAGTGTTGTCACATGAAACGCTGCACTCAGTGGGGGATGGGATAGGGAATAAAACTAGTGTCATTAGATATTGTGTCATTTCTGAGACATGATTTTTTATTACTGTTTTCATAATAGTTACTGAAATTTCTCAGGAAAATTTCACATGTCGGGAGGTTATAATCCTCCTCATCAAGCTCAGAAATTTTGATAAAATGATGTATCATTGGTCTTTGTATCCAAAGGAAGTTTCTACAATGTATAACAGTGCGTCAGACCTTTGCTGAAAATGAAAACTGCACAAAGGGACATTTTAACACACATACACACACACACACACACACACACCAGGGATGGGTTCGGCAGGCACTACTGCCGGTTTACTCATGGACATGCTGTGTACGTATTTGATGTGTCCTGTGCACGAATGTGCAGTACAATAAAATTGTTTTCCATATGAGAAGAAATGAAAAACAGGCTTGTGGCACCTATGACGCTTCCCGGAGAACCGGTTCAGGGCATGGCAGGCCTGGGTCACTGCCAGTTCCAGCCAAACCATTACCACTTCAGCCAAACCGGTCAAAACCGGTAGGAAGCCATCACTGATACACACTCACCGAGAGTTTTTATTCCTCATTGTGAAGCCATGGCTGAGTTGAACATAAAATATAATCCAACAGTGTGCGTTGGCAGCCAAAAAAGCCGATACAATCCTAAATTGCATTAACAGAGGGCTACAATCAAGATCACATGAGGTAATAATACCGCTCTATAAAGACTTAGGGAACACTGCATCCAGTTTTGGTCACCATATTATAAAAAGATGCGGAGACTCTAGAAAGAGTGCAGAGAAGATCAACAAAGAATATTAGGGGCCTGGACGCTAAAACATATGAAGAACGGTTGCAGGAACTGGGTATGTCTCGTTTAATGAAGAGAAGGACTAGGGGAGACATGATAACCGTCTTCCGATATCTCAAGTGTTGCCACAAAGAAGAGGGAGTCAAACTGTTCTCCAGGGCACTTGAACGTAGAAGAAGAAGCAATGGGTGTAAACTAATCAAGGAGAGAAGCAACCTAGAAATAAGGAGAAAGTTCCTGACAGTGAGAGCAATCAACCCATGGAACAGAAGTTGCCTTCAGAAGTCGTGGGAGCCTCATCACTGAAGGCTTCAAAGAAGAGACTGGACTGCCATCTGTCAGAAATGGTGTAGGTCATGTTCTATCTTAAAAATATCTCCTTCGAAACTTTTTATTGCACATTCACAACCTCTCCTTTTGAACCACTTTTGAGAATTTCTGAAAGTTTGCAAGTCTTTGTTTTAATTACTCTAATATGAACCTGCTGTTTTTACTATGAAATTATAGTTTAAAGAAAAGGAGGATCCCTTCATTTTATTAATAGTGGCATGTTATGTGAAAATCAGCCATATAAACTGTGAGATTAATGCACTGAGGGGCATCTTAATACCTAGAAATATGTAAATGAAGGCACAATTTCCCCTTTAAAGGAGCACTTGGTTTCCCTTTTCAGGCTACACCCAACCACACAAAGTTTGTGCACTTTCCTCAATCCATTCCTATCCATTCCTTTCATTGGTTACAGGGAGCAAAAAAATGATCCTGTGGCTGAATTTGGTGCCCTTGTTAGTGTTCCTTCAAGGTAGTTTTTTCCCCTCTTTAAAGAATTTCTGTCCATATTCTCTTTATGTATATAGAAGATTTCATTGAAACACTTTTGTTTTTAGGAGTTCGATCTGAAGTCCAGTTAGTGGAGTCTGGAGGGGATGTGAGAAGACCTGGGGAGTCCCTCCATCTCTCCTGCCAAGCCTCTGGATTCAGCTTCAGCAGATATTGGATGACCTGGGTGAGACAGGCTCCAGGTAAGGCCTGGAATGGGTGGCCTATATAGGTAGAGGATCATCTCCTTCCACTTACTACCTAGACAAAGTCAAGGGCCACTTCACCAGCTCCAGGGATGATTCTCGCAGCCAGATCTATCTGCAAATATACAATCTGAAAGCAGAGGACACAGCTGTCTATTACTGTGCGAGACGCAAAGTGAGAGGAAGTGAATCTGATGCCAAGCAAAAAACCTTCTCCTCCTCCAAGCAACTTTCCAAATTGAATCAGAAAGTCAAGTTTGGGCATTTAAAGTGAGGAGCAGAAGGTAAATTCCCATCTACAGTTTGGAATGTTAGATCTGATCTTCTAAGAAGCCATGTGGAAGATGATTTTACATTTTGATAGGTGAGAAGAAGGAAATCTCCAGGCTGTGGAAGAACCTGGATTGATTGTAAAAAGTGGCATCTCTGTCTTGACTATCCTAAGGACTTGCCTGTAATCTCTAATTTGTTGCAAAGATTTTTATTATGTCAATGAAGCAGTTATCTGATATATTAGGAAAGATTTTGAAGAAATAAAGAAAAGTAACTGACAAAGAACTACAAAAATGATGCTATAGTGACTTCCTGCCTAATCCTATGGAGATCCACACTCACCCAATAGAAACGAAGGGGTTGAACAAGAGATGGTGTGGAATAATTATCCTTGAAAACGAGTCCAAAAGTGGTACACGATAGGTTTTGGTAAATGAAGCATCATTAGCAATTGGAATAGCACATATATGTTGCTCTGTAATGCTTTACAGCATTCTCTAAGGTGTTTACTAAATATTACTGTTTTCAGCCAAAAACGATGGGTTCGGTCTTATCCCCCCTACTATTTAACATATACATGAAACCGCTGGGCGAGATCATTCGGAGGCACGGGATAAAATACCATCAATATGCGGACGATACGCAATTGTATCTGTCCGCCCCGTGCCAACTCAATGAAGCGGTGGACGTGATGATCCGGGGTCTTGAGGCCGTTAAGAACTGGATGAGTGCTAACAAACTGGTACTCAACCCGGACAAGACCGAGTGGCTGTTGTGTTTCCCTCCCAACAATTTGGCCAATGTTCCATCTATCAGGCTGGGGGGTCAAATTTTATACCCCTCAGATAGGGTTCGTAACTTAGGAGTCCTCCTGGACCCACAGCTGACTCTCGACCATCATTTGTCGGCTGTGACCAGGGGGGCATTTGCCCAGGTTTGCCTGGTCCGCCAGTTACGACCCTACCTGAACCGGGAGGCTCTTGCAACAGTCACTCGAGCCCTTGTGATCTCTAGGCTGGAATACTGCAATGTGCTCTACATGGGGCTGCCCTTGAGGTGCATCCGGCGACTGCAGTTAGTTCAGAATGTGGCCGCGCGAGTGATAGTGGGCGCACCACGGTTCGCCCACATAACACCCATCCTCCGCGAGCTGCACTGGCTACCTGTTGATCTCCGGGTGCGCTTCAGGGTGTTGTTGACCACCTTTAAAGCCCTTCATGGTAGTGGATCTGAGTACTTGAGAGACCGCCTTCTGCCGATTACCTCCCTCCGACCGATAAGATCGCACAGACTGGGCCTCCTCCGAATCCCATCCGCCAGTCAATGTCGACTGGCAACTACATGGAGGAGAGCCTTTTCTGTTGCAGCTCCGACCCTGTGGAACGACCTCCCTGTCGAGATACGCACCCTCACCACCGTCCAGGCCTTCCGCACAGCCCTCAAGACCTGGCTATCCCAACAGGCCTGGGGATAAGCTTCTCATTTGCCCCACCCGAGTGTTGAGTGTTGAATGCAAGTTGTGTTTTTATTATTTTACCTTGTTCACATATTGTTTATTTTTGAATTGCACCCCCTCCCTAATGATTGTAAGCCGCCTGAGTCCCCTCAGGGAAAAGGGCGGCCTATAAATCCTAATAAATACAAATACAAATAGTGAATTAGGATCCACACTCCAGAGAGAAGTTTGGACACTTTTCTGCTCCGAATCCAATTACAGATTTTGTTGGAAGAAAATAAAAAGTGTGTCTGTGTGGGGGGAATAGCTTGAAAACTCCAGTTTTATCTTTACGCAACCAAGAATATTAGGGGACTGGAGGCTAAAACATATGAAGAACGGTTGCAGGAACTGAGTATGTCTAGTTGAATGAAAAGAAGGACTAGGGGAGACATGATAACCGTCTTCCGATATCTCAGGGGTTGCCACAAAGAAGAGGGAGTCAAGCTATTCTCCAAAGCACTTGAGTGTAGAATAAGAAGCAATGGGTGGAAACTAATCAAGGAGAGAAGCAACCTAGAAATAAGGAGAAAGTTCCTGACAGTGAGAGCAATCAACCCATGGAACACAAGTTTCCTTCAGAAGTTGAAGGCTTTCAAGAAGAGACTAGACTGCCATCTGTCAGAAATGCTGTAGGGTCTCCTGCTTGGGTGGTGGGATTAGACTTGATGACCGACAAGGTCCTTCCATCTCTTTTAATCTGTTAGTACTCAACACCTCAATTTGTGCATCCCCTGATACTGCAATATTAATGAACCAGACTCCCCCCCCTTTTTTTCCATAAAAGTAATATCAGGCATGTTGTGGGCGAGATGTCTATGTGTAATACTATTATTTCTATTTTATCCATCTTGGTGAATCAACTCTCAGCAATGAATAATTGATCAATAGCAACCTCGAACAAGCAAGCCCTTTCAAAAGTCCTGGAGAGTCCCTCCATCTGTCCTGCCAAGCCTTTAGATTCACCTTCAGCAACTATAGCTTGGGCTGGCTGAGACAGGCTCCATTGGTGCCCTTGTTAGTGTTCCTTCAAGGTAGTTTTTCCCCTCTTTAAAGAATTTCTGTCCATATTCTCTTTTTGTATATAGAAGATTTCATTGAAACACTTTTGTTTTAGGTGTCCAATGTGAGGTCCAGTTAGTGGAGTCTGGAGGGGATTTGAGAAGACCTGGGGAGTCCTTCCGTCTCTCCTGCCAAGCCTCTGGATTCACCTTCAACAGCTATTCCATGGTCTGGGTGAGACAGGCTACAGAGAAAGGACTGGAATGGGTGGCAGCAATAGCTACAGGATCATCTCCTTCCACTTACTACCCAGACAAATTCAAGTGACGCTTCACCATCTCCAGGGATGATTCTCGCAGCCAGCTGTATCTGCAAATGAACAGCCTCAAACTAGAGGATTCTGCAGTTTATTACTGTGCGAGACACACAGTGAGAGACACACAGTGAGAGGAAGCCATGCAAAAACTATTTTTTTTTCCTCTGAGCAGCTTTCTGAATTAAATCAGAAAGTCGAATTTGCATATTTAAAGTGGGAAATGGAATGTATGTCTCCGTATACAATATGGAACCTCAGATCTGATCTTTTTTTGTTTAATTAATTAATTATTTAGTTAAATTGTCAACAAGGAAACAAGTATAAAAACGCATTAAAAAAATCACACAAACGAATGGATATAAATAAGCAAAACATAGCCATAAACACACAGAAAGAGTACATATAAATGGGGAGAGTAGGACAGGGACGGTAGGCACGCTGGAGTCTTTATGCACGTCCTCATAGGGACCTCTTAATGAATGAGTAAGGTCCATGGTAGTCAGTTTAAGGTAAAAGCTATGCGGGGTTAGAGGAACTAACAACAGGAACAGGTTCAGTGTTCTAAGAAGCCGTGGGGAAGATGATTGACATTTTGATAGGTGAAAAAAAGGAAATCTCCAGGCTGTTTGAACAAACTGGGTAATTTGAAAATAAAATGGTTTCCTATCTAATCCTAATGTAATCCACACTCAACCAATTGTAAAAAATCATGGGTGTTGAAAAAGAGACAGCAAGAATGATTATCCTAAAAAAAAAAAAATGTTTATAAAAGTTAAACAGAACAGATTTTGAGGAATGAAGTAGCAAAAGCATTTTTATAGCACTTCATGGTAATTTTCCCTTTAAATAAGCTGCATGGTTTCCCTTTTCAGGCTTTACCCACCAACACAAAGTTTGCACGGTTCCTAAATTCTTTGGTTTCGATTCCCTCCATTCGATAAATGGAGTGAAAATTACCCCATGGCTGAATTTGGTGTCCTTGTTAGTGTTCATTCAAGGTAAATTTTCCCACCTTTTTCCTTCCATATTCTCATTTTTGAATATAGAGGGTTTCATTGAAATGTTTTTCTTTTTAGGAGGCCAATCTCAAGTCCAGTTGGTGGAGTCAGGAGGGGATGTGAGAAGTCCTGGAGATTCCCTCCATCTCTCCTGCCAAGCATTTGGATTCACCTGCAGCAACTATAGCATGGGCTGGTTGAGACAGGCTCCATGGAAAGGACTTGAATGGGAGGCTGACATAAACTCTGGTTCCAGTAGGATAAACTACTCAGAGAAAGTCAAAGGGTGCTTCACCATCTCCAGAGACGATGCCAAAATCCAACTGCATCATCAAATGAACAGCCTCAAAGCTGAAGACACAGCCGTCTATTACTGGGCGAGAGACACAATGAGGTGATGTGAATCTGAGGTGATGAAAGGACCTTCTTTTCCTCAGAGCAGCCCTTCAACTTCTTTTAACAAAAAACTGATGGATTAGTGAATTAGAATTCATCACCATCCAGAGAGAATTTTGGACTATTTTGATCTGGGAATCCAATGAAAGTGTTTGTTTGAAGAAAACGAAAAGTGGGAAAAAATAGTTTGTTTTAACATCACTGTTTACAAGGTGGTCTGGTTTTAGAAACGAACTGGAATTAAAAATATTCCATTACTATCATGGTAGAAAAGAGGAACTATAGGATAATCTTTCTAAATATCCAAACTGCCATATAGATATTGAGGAAACATTAGGAAGATGCCTCCCCTACCCACTTTGGACACTTGGGGGCAGTGTTGTCACATGGAACTCCATGGCCTCTGCACTCAGTGGGGGATGGGGAGGGAATAAAACAAGTGTCATTAGATATTATGTCATTTCTGAGACATGATTAATTTATTCTTAATTACATAAAGGTTCACTGTAAACTGAATATTCATGTGAATTTATCTTCATGCTCTCTCTCCAGAATAGCCTTTCCAAAAATTATAATTTCATGTTCCTTACCTCTCCGTTTGAATCACTCTGGAGAAGTGGTGAAATTTTGCAAGTCTTTATTTTAATTACTCTAATATAAACATGCCATTTCTGCTTTGAATTCACAGTAAGATAAAAGAAGGAAATAGTTTGCCTTCACTATTATGAAGACCGGAATATTTTGTGAAAATCCCCCCTGTAAAGACAAGGAAAACTATGAGATTCATGCACTGAGTGGTGCTTTTATCTGAAATGATATGTAAATGAAGGCAAAATTTCCCCTTTAAAGGACCAACCTTGATTTCTCCTTTCAGTCTACGCCCACCCACACAAATTTTGTGCACTTTCCTGAATTCTTTCCTCTCAGTTCCCTCCATTTATTAAAGGGAGCCAAAATGATCCCATGGCTGAATTTGTTGTCCTTGTTAGTGCTGTTTCAAGGTATTTTTCCCTCTTTAAAGAATTAATTTCATTTTTTTACTTTTTATATACATAGAAGATTTCATTGAATCACTTTTGTTTTTAGGTGTCCGATCTGAGGTCCAGATGGTGGAGTCTGGAGGGGATGTGAGAAGACCTGGGGAATCCCTCCATCTCTCCTGCCAAGCCTCTGGATTCACCTTCAGCAATGCTTACATGCACTGGATGAGACAGGCTCCAGGAAAAGGACTTGAATGGGTGGCCTGGATATATCCAAGCTCATCATACATTTACTACTCAGACAAAGTCAAGGGACGCTTCATCATCTCCAGGGACGATGCCAAAAGCCAGCTGTATCTGCAAATGAACAGCCTCAAAGCTGAAGACACGGCTGTCTATTACTGTGCGAGAGACACAGTGAGAGGAAGTGAATCTGAAGCCTGTCAAGAACCTTCTCTGCCTCTGAGTAACTTCCCAATATCATTCATACAAGTCTATATTTGGGTTTTATTTATATTCTATTTGAATTGTGTTGCTGCCTTCTTTGATTGTTTTGAACTTCCATCCATTCTGAGTCTTTGATCAGTCCCACAAATTTTGCACTGAAAAGCTGGATTTTTAATTAATGAAATGTGATGCCACCCATTGTTCCAATAATTAAAAAAAGTTTATTTTAACACTTATCATGACAGCCCCCCTAATCTATTTGTGTTTCTATGTGCGTGTATCTGTAGGATATGTTAAAAATATTATATGAATAGAGAAATCTATTTATCCAAATATACGTGTAAATTAAAGAGCAATAGACAATGGTTTCTCACTTGATTTAAATCTGTCTGTCTGTCTGTCTGTCTGTCTGTCTGTCTGTCTGTCTGTCTATCTATCTATCTATCTATCTATCTATCTATCTATCTATCTATCTATAATCTACCCATCCATCCATTCATCTATCCATCCATCCATCCATCCATTAATCCATCTTTTTTTTTTAAAAAAAAGAGCCACTTCCTCTTGAATATAATGTAAATATAAAGTAAAAAGTTTACTTTATATTTACATTTTAAAATTAGCTCACTTCATTATGAGACACTCAGGTCTCGAACATGGCCTTCCGTCTTGCCAGCTGACAAGCTCAGTGTCCTTAACCAAGGAGCCATCCTAAAGATGCCTTTTCAAGATGCAACGGGACTTTCTTGTTTTTGTTTTGAAGACATTTCACTTCTCATCCAAGAAATGTCTTCAACTCTTCTTGGGTGAAAAGCTGAAGAAACTTCTTGGATGAGAAGTGAAACGACTTCAAAGAAAAACCAGAAAGTCCAGTTGTCTCTTGAAAAGGCCCCTTTGGGACAACCATGACCTGGAAGACTTAGAATCCCCATAGACATTCAACCACAGAGCCATTGTAACTTCGAACAGTCACTAAATGGACTCTTGTAAATTGAGGAATACCTGTAGTACCTACACAATTCCTTCATGTATTTCCTCTGCTGTGTATCTGCTTATCATTTATTTACTTCATTTGACCTACCATGTTTCACTACACAGACAAAGAATAAGGTGGAAACTGTGTGAATTACACCTTACAATTGGAATGACTTTAATAAATCCCTTGGGGTAAACTTATTACTATTGTTCCCTTTCTACTAGATCACTAACTGTGTTATCTATTTATTCAATTTGTATGCCACCCATCTCATTGTCAGCCTTGTCCCAGGGAAGCTAGGGTGAAGGGAGAAGAGGGAAAGCTTTCCAAAATCTATCCAGAAGAGTCTTCTTTACTTGGAAGTGAACAGACCAGATGGGATATTAGGGATGGTTTAGCATACATGACCCGGATGGAATTTTCTATAACATTATTCCATGATTTCATTGGATTTGGGAAAATAAATAAGAACACCTCGCCCCAGATAATACAATCTGTCATAGACTCACACTTGAAAAAGGAACGAGTCATTTTGGGAAGAGTTCCCTAAAAGGATCTCAAACTGAACACCTCGAGAGGCTACAACTTGCATAGTGAAGCCAAGTCTGAGTTGAGAAGAGATGGTTAGAAGAATCTTGTTTAGTCAGAGGTGAACAGACCAGCTCAGATGTTAGGGAAGGTTTAGAAGAGATGATCTGGATGGCCTTTTCTGAAACATTATTCCATGATTTCATCGGTTTTGGGAAAATAAATAAGAACCCCTCAGCCCACATGTGTGCATTGAAATTTATAGGTGAATGCCCTTAAGGACTCTTTTATCTGAAGCAATATGTAAATTTAAAGGGCAGAATTTCCCCTTTAAAGCAGCCAGGTGGTTTCCCGTAACACAAAGTCTGAACATTTTCTTAAATCTTTTGCTGTTGATTCCCTTCCATTCATTAGAGGGAACAAGAATGACTCTGTGGCCAAAGTTGGTCTTCTTACTAGCGACCCTTCAAGGTAATGCTACCCACTGTAATATTTTTTTCAGTTTGGTCTCCTTGTATACAGAGATGTCACTGAAACTTCCTTCATTCTACGTGTCCAGTCACAGGGGCAGTTGGTGGAGTCCGAAGGGGATGTGAGAAGGCCTGGGGAGTCCCTCCGTCTCTCCTGCCAAACCTCTGGATTCACCTTCAGTATATACCAAATGCAGTGGGTGAGGCAGGACTCAGGCAAAGGACTGGAATGGGTTTCAGATATACATTCAGTGTCATCTAGCATTTACTACTCAGACAAAGTCAAAGGACGCTTCACCATCTCCAGGGACAATGCCAAAAGCCAGCTCTATCTGCAAATGAACAGCCTCAAACTAGAGGACACGGCTGTCTGTTACTGCACAACTCTACACTGTGAGAGGAAGAGAATCTGCAACTAAGTAGAAACCTTCAAAGCAGCTCTTCAGCTTGATTCAGTCCCAGATCCTGGATTGGCTAATTAGGATTCACCAGCAGATAGTGAGATTTAAGGATTCTTTTGTCTTGGCTATTCTGGAAGAAAGTACACTGGAAGCCAATGAATATTGAGGAAAATGACATCAAAATACCCGTTTTACTTTCTCTGTTTGAAAAGTGATCGGACTTATGAGAAAAAATAACAACAAAATATTCTTTCTAAATATCCAAACTGCCATTCTCATATTGAGGAAACATCTGGACCTAAAGAATCTCCTCAGAGAATTAGAGAAATGTGTCCCCTCCTCACTTTGGACACCAGGGGGCAATGTTGGCATGCAAAACTCCATGGTTTATCAGCCAGGGAATGAATCAATTCTAAATAAATATTGTCTAATTATGGAAGTGTGACTTTTGTTATTTCTCTAATTGTTCCCTGAAAACCTCTGAAGGAAAGTCCACCTTTCAGGAGGCTACAATCCTCCCGGTGAAACAGAAAAGATTCATTTAAAAAAAGGATAGGGATCATTTCTGGTTTTGTTTTACCAGGTGTGGTGAACATTGAAAAAAAGCTCTAAAAGTTGGCATTAGATAAGTATCCTAAAGAAGAAGAATTTGAGGATAAAGCTAAAATTGAAAGCTTTGAAGGTTTTCTCTTTAGAGTAATAGACAAGCAACTAGAATAAAAGTTATAAAACTTTGCTTTTATGTATGATAACTGCAGGGAGGATATTATATCCATAAATGGAAACACTCAACACCACTCACAATAGAGCAATAGAAAGTGAAGATAATGGAATGTCAGAGAAGACTAAACTAAAATTTCTGGTTAGAAAATTGTTTATAAAATTTGCATGAAACAGAAAAACACACAGTCATGATTTGCGGTTTTGATGATTAGAAAAAAAATGGATAATAGAAAAACATGAGCTCTTTTAGTTAATATTCCAAATTTTAAATTTCTTTCCTTCCTTCCTTCCTTTCTTCCTTCCTTCTTTCCTCCCTCCCTCCCTCCCTTCCATCCTTCTTTTCACAAGGCTGTTTATTATTATGTTATATTCTACACAATTTTGGTCACTTTTTATAATTGCAATTATTATTATTACTTTTCTCATTATTGTATTGCATGTAAAGTAAGGTGACCAGACGTCCCGCTTTTGGCGGGACACCCCCGCCTTTTGATGCATATTCCCGCGTCCCGCACGCTTTTTAAAAAGGCACGCTTTTTTTGGCGCTGGCAGCTCCCGCCCATCAGCTGCTGGGCTGGCTCATCGTTTCGTTCTATGCTACCTACAAATTTAAGCCAGCCCAGCCTGCCGCTCACTAATTTGATTGGCTGGACTCCAGCCAATCAGTGAGCTGGCCAACCAGCTCACTGATTGGCTGGACTCCTTAGCTGAGGACGCATGCGCGAGTTCTCCATTTTATTTCGTCTTTCTTTCTTGTTGGGGTTGCAGCTGCTGCGCTTACTCACTGGTGGTGAGTATGTTTTGTATTGTCTAATTAATTTGGTACCGTGGGAATCGGGAGGCGCTGGGGGGAGGAGACGTTGCTGGTCGCCGCGTGCTCCCTCGCTCGCGGCGGAGGAGGAGGAGGGGAAAGCAGCCCGGCGTTGCACGCGGCGGAGGAGGAGGAGGGGTGGAAGGCAAGCAGCCCAGCGTTGCACGCGGCGGAGGAGGAAGCAGCCCGGCGTCGCTGCTCGCCGCGCGCTCCCTCGCTCCCGGCCAGGCTTTGGTGCTACCTTTCCCGCTCTGTGCGTGCTGCCCAGACCAGACCTCTCTTCCTTCCGTGGAGTCCGTTCGTGAATCCATGGGATTCGCCGCGGAAGGAAGAGATATCGGGGGAGCGGCGGCACCAGCAGAGAACGTCCCCTCGCTTCTGGGCCTCTCCGCTGCTGTCCCGATGTCTCTTCCTTCCGTGGAGTCCGTTCGTGAATCCATGGGATTCGCCGCGGAAGGAAGAGAGGTTGGGGGAGCGGCGGACGCCAGCAGAGAACGTCCCCTCGCTTCTGGGCCTCCCCGCTGCTGTCCCGATGTCTCTTCCTTCCGTGGAGTCCGTTCGTGAATCCATGGGATTCGCCGCGGAAGGAAGAGAGGTCGGGGGAGCGGCGCCGCCAGCAGAGAACGTCCCCTCGCTTCTGGGCCTCCCCGCTGCTGTCCCGATGTCTCTTCCTTCCGTGGAGTCCGTTCGTGAATCCATGGGATTCGCCGCGGAAGGAAGAGAGGTCGGGGGAGCGGCGCCGCCAGCAGAGAACGTCCCCTCGCTTCTGGGCCTCCCCGCTGCTGTCCCGATGTCTCTTCCTTCCGTGGAGTCCGTTCGTGAATCCATGGGATTCGCCGCGGA
Organism: Thamnophis elegans; assembly: GCF_009769535.1. Taxonomy (NCBI): domain Eukaryota; kingdom Metazoa; phylum Chordata; class Lepidosauria; order Squamata; family Natricidae; genus Thamnophis; species Thamnophis elegans. Next base: position 136,047,539 of record NC_045558.1, read on the forward strand.
AGGAAGAGAGGTCGGGGGAGCGGCGCCGCCAGCAGAGAACGTCCCCTCGCTTCTGGGCCTCTCCGCTGCTGTCCCAATCTCTCTTCCTTCCGTGGAGTCCGTTCGTGAATCCATGGGATTCTCCGCGGAAGGAAGAGATATCGGGGGAGCGGCGCCGCCAGCAGAGAACGTCCCCTCGCTTCTGGGCCTCTCCGCTGCTGTCCCAATCTCTCTTCCTTCCGTGGAGTCCGTTCATGAATCCATGGGATTCGCCGCGGAAGGAAGAGAGGTCGGGGGAGCGGCGGACGCCAGCAGAGAACGTCCCCTCGCTTCTGGGCCTCCCCGCTGCTGTCCTGATGTCTCTTCCTTCTGTGGAGTCCGTTCGTGAATCCATGGGATTCGCCACGGAAGGAAAAGAGGTCGGGGGAGCGGCGCCGCCAGCAGAGAACGTCCCCTCGCTTCTGGGCCTCCGAGAGCGTGGACGCAGCGGCAGCTGCCCGCAGACAACTTCCACGCGCTTCCGGGGCTCCTGTCGCTCGGCAGAAGCTCCTGAAGTGTGTGGAAGTTGTCTGCGGGGCAGCTGCCAGCGCACCCACCTCTCCTCCTGCCTCTTCGTGTATGGGATCGCTGCCTCCGAGAGCGTGGGAGCGGCCGCGAGGAGTCCGTTCGTGCAGCGCCCCAACCTCTCCTCCTGCCTCTTCGTGCATGGGATCGCCGCCTCCGAGAGCGTCTCATTGGTTCCCTTCTCCTCCTCCTCCTCCTCCTCCTCCTCCTCCTTTCTGGCGCCCCTTCCTTAAAGATTTGGTACCAAAGCAATGGCGGTGAGGTCGTGAGGAAGTTGTGTCTTTTGGATTTTGCTGCACTGTTGTCTTTTCAATGGTTCTCAGACTGGTTGAACCTTTAGCAGCTGGGGTGATATTCTTTACTGTTAAGGTTACAATTGGATGTGTTGGACGAATCTTAAAAGATGAAACTTTTATTAAAACGTTTGACTTAACTAAAAACGTCTTCCTTTTTCTTCTTCTTCTTAAATATGATTTATTTATTTATTTTTACTTCAGAAGTTTGATGACTGTTGTACAAACTAATCCAACCTAAATGTAGAGGAGGAGAAGAAGGGGGGGGGATTTAAAAAGAGCAGAGGAAAAAGAAAAGAAAGCATGAAGAAAACATAAAAAAAACATAAAGAAAGGGATGGGAGGGAGGGAGGGAGGGAAGGAAGGAAGGCACTTTATGTTGAAACAGAAAATATTATATAAGGAAGAAAATGGAAATAACTTAGGAAGGAAGGAAGGAAGGAAGGAAGGAAGGAAGGAAGGAAGGAAGGAAGGAAGGAAGGAAGGAATTGCACTTAATATTGAAGGAAAAGAGAATGAAGGAAAAAGTATTGGAAGGATTGAAAGAAGGAAGGAGGAACAAAGAATTACACTTAATATTGAAATGGAAAAGAAAATATAATGAATGAAAGAAGAAGTATAGGAAGGAAGGGAAGGAAGGAAGGAGGGAAGGAAGGAAGAAACAAAGACTGTTGAAACAGAAAAGATAATATAAGGAAGAAAATGGAAAGACGTAGAGGAAGGAAGGAAGGAAAAAAGGAAGACAATGTTGAAATGGAAAAGAATATAAGGAAGAAAATGGAAAAAATTATAGGAAGAAAGGAAGAAATGTACTTAATATTGAAACAGACAAGGGAATGAAGGAAAAAAATATTGGAAGGATTGAAAGAACAAGGTTTTCCTTGTATGGGATTGATAGTGTCATTCTTAAATTTATTCCCCAAAATTTTTCCCATTTGTCTAGTTCAATGTTATAGCCAAAGTTCTGTGCCCATTTTATCATTGGTTCTTTTTCAGTTTCCAATTTCCTCTTCCATTTGATACTTCAAGAGGAATTTGTATATTTTCCCTATCATCTTTCTGTCCAGACTTTGAATAATATTATGCAATTTGTGTGGTTCTGTTTCAATACCATATATTTTAGTGTCTTTATTGTATTTAGTTTTAATTTGGAGGTAGGTTAGCCAGTCACCTTTCATATTCTGATCTGCCAATTCTTCAATTGTTTTTAAATTTCCCTGTCTGTCAATTAGATCTCTGTATCTTAGAATTTTGTTCCAATCTGTAAAATTTGGGTGTGTCGTTCTTTCTGTTGGTGATAGCCAATTTGGGGTTTTCACATAGTGGATTTTTTTGATTTTGAGCCATTGTTGCACTAAAGTTCTAATTAAATGATTTTGAAAGTATTTGTGTGTTTTATGTTTGTCATTCATTCCATAAGAAATTATGCCAGCCTGCCTGCAGGTCATGGCCTCCTAAGATCAGAATTCTTTTATTCTTTAACTCAATCCAATCCTTCATCATTGTCATTGTTACTGCAGTTGCGTATATATAGGCTCCCTGTGTGCTTCCATCCATCCCTACGAAGATCTGCTGACTCTGCCTGCCTGCTGGTAAGTGAGCTGGGTTTTTTCCTTTATTTTTTTAATGTATTTTAAAATAATATTTTATTTATTGTGCATATGATTTTTTTAAATAGTGTTATTCTGTGTTGATTCTTTTTTTAAATTGTCTTAAACTATTTAAAAAAAGATTCTATCCAAAATAAATTGAAACAAGCCATTTTTAAAATTTCTATGCACAATACTTTGAAATGGACTCAGGAGACATGATTGACACTGAGTGAATTTGCACTTTTAATAATCAGGAAGATACAATGGCATTGAAAAAAGTGACTGATGACCATTTTTCACACTTAGCGACCGTTGCGACCATTTTTCACACTTAGTGACCGTTGCAGCATCCTCATGGTCACGTGATCAAAATTTTGTTTGGCAACAGATTCGTATTTATGCTGGTTTCAGTGTCCTGGGGTGACCTTTTGACAAAAAAAATTTTTTTAATCAACCCCCCCCCCCCCCCCGGTCAAGGGTGTCCCTCTTTTCCAATCTGAAAATCTGGTCACCTTAGTACATACATACATACAACCACCTCAATCCTGAATTCTCTCCCTTCAGTAGGATTCAGACAAGGGAGGTAAACATTGGTCACTGGAAGCCTCCTTTCCCATATTTCCTCTGAGATTTCGTATTTTGGACTCTCTTCCTGCCTTTATCTTGTCGCTTGGTTACTCCTGCTGCGATTTCATATCGAAGAAATGGATGGGTTATGTTGACTTTCTTCCTAATAAGCTTTGGAGAGTGAATAAAACTTGAAGCCATCAACTATCTTCCTTAGCAGGGAAATTAAAGTGGAAACACAAATCCAATGGTCTCATTTTGTGCAGGTTTAGTTTTTAACTTAATCAGCCCCACAATATCCATGTAAATATTTACCGAAAAGCAACCCTTCCCATTTTCCTCTGTGCTAATAATTAAACATATTTTTATGATCATAAGGACTTGCCCCTAATTTCAAATTTGTTGCAAAGAATTCTATTATGTCAATTAAGAGAATATCTGATGTATTAGGAAAGGAGGAATAGAGTTTGAAGAAATAAAGAAAAGTAACTGACAAAGAGCTACAAAAATGATGCTATTGTGGCTTCCTGTCTAATCCTAATGAAATCCATGCTCGCCCATTGGAAACGAAGCATTGGGGTTTGTTGGAAGAAAATGAAAAGTCAAAAAAAAAATGCTTGAAAACTCCACTTTTTCCTTCACTGTTTACAAGGACGTCTGGTTTTAGAAACAAACTGGAATTAAAAATAGTCCATTACTATCAGGGTAGAAAACCGAAAATGAAACCTTAGGATACTCTTCCTAAATACCCAAACTGCCATAGAGATATTGAGGAAATATTAGGAAGATGCCTCCCCTCCCCACTTTGGACACTGGGGGGCAGTGTTGTCCCATGAAACTCCTCTGCACTCAGTGGGGGATGGGATGGGGAATAAAACAAGAGTCATTAGATATTGGCTCATTTCTGAGACATTATTTTTTAAAAATTGATGTCTCCATAATAGTTCACTGAAATCTCTTAGGAAAATTTCACATGTCAGGAGGTTATAATCCTCACCATGAAGTTCAGAAATTTTGATAAAGGATGTATCCTTGGTGTTTGTATCCAAAGGAACTTTCTAAAGTCTATAAAGGTACTTCATAGCTTTGCTGAAAATAAATAAAAAAAAAAAACTACACAAAGGGACATTTATCATACACACACACACACACACACGCACATTCACACACCACACACACACACACACACACTATGTTCCTTATTGTGAAGCCTTGTCTGAGTTGACAATTAAATATTAATTAAATATTAGTCAACAGTGTGTGTCAGCAGCCAAAAAAGCCAATGCATTCATAAACTGCATTAACAGAGGGATACAATCAAGATCACGTGAGGTAATAATACCACTCTATAAAGCCCTAGTAAGAACCACACCTGGAGTACTGCAACCAGTTTTGGTCACCATACTCTAAAAAAGTTGTTGAGACTCTAGAAAAAGAGCAGAGAAGAGCAAGGAGGATGATTTCGGAGACTAAAACATAGGAAGAACGGTTGCAGGAACTGGGCCTGGCTAGTCTAGTGAAAGAAGGACCAGGGGAGACATGATAGCAGTGTTTCAATATTTGAGGGGCTGCCACAGAGAGGAGGGGGGTCGTCCTAATTTCCAAAGCACCTACAGGCCAGGAATAACGGATGGAACCTGAACAAGAATAGATTCATTTAGAAATAAAGAGAAATTTCATGACAGTGAGAGCAATCAACCCTTAGAACAGCTTCCAAAGTTGTGGGAGCTTCATCACTGGAGGCTTTCAAGAAGAGACTGTACTGTCAACTCTCAGAAATAGAGGAGGGTCTCTTGCTTGGAGAGGGGATTGGACTAAATGACCTAAATAACTAACTCTGTTAACCTGTTAGCGCTTTATGTAGAGGAAATGGAATGGTTTGAAATTTAACACTTCAAGTACCTACTCAAGGAGCTAAGAACTGTTAAGACAGCATCTGAATATATATAGGCACTTCCTAGTAAACTCGAGGTTTATTTTTGCAAAGTCAAAATATTCAGATCTTAATAAGTTCAAAATTTCCCTGTATCTAGGCAGCCCTTTGGGTATGGCTCCAAGGGCTCCTATTACTATTGTTTCAACCATTGATTTCTTCCTCAATAATTGCTCAAGTTCAATTTGCAAATCAATATATTTTATTTCATGGTTTTTTTTGTAGCTGTATTGTCTCAATTTGTGCATCGTCTGGTATTGCAATACTAATGAACCAGCCTTTTTTCCCCCTCTTTTCCATCATAGTGATACCAGGCATGTTGTGGGTTAGATGTCTCTGTGTGCTACTATTATTTCAATTTTTATCCATCTTGGTGAATCAACTCTCACCAATGAATAACTGATCCATAGCAACCCCAAAAAAGCAATATATAAAATGAATACAACCGCCAAATTAAAACCCAATCTAATAACCAAAAACCTTCCACAGGTTGTATCAATTTCTCCTTTTGTGCCTTTTCTTTGATTCAAATTGTCTTACAAATTGGTGTCTCATCATTTGGTTTTTCACTGGGGATTTCTTTAAAGGGACAAACTAAGGGGAGAAAATGTGTGGGGGGGAAAAATCTCCTGAATTCAGATGTGATCTTCTTTTCATCTTCTATTTCAAATATCTCCTTCCAAAATTATTATGGCCAATTTCTCACTTGTCCTTTTGAATCATTTCTGACAATTTCTGAAATTTGGAAAGTCTTTGTTTTTTTATCAGTTACTCTAATATATGCATGCTGTTTATCCAATGACTTTATAGTTTAAAGAAACTTCACTTTTGTAAAGAGTGGCATGTTATTAGAAAATAAGCCACATAAAAGGTGAAACAGTGAGATTAATGGACTGAGGGCCTCTTTTATCCCAAGTGATATGTAAATCAAGGGAAAATTTCCCCATTAAAGGAGCCGCTTGGTTATCCTTTTCCGGTTAAACCCACCCACACAAAGGTTGTGCAGTTTCTTAAATCCTTTCCTTTTGATTCCCTCACTTCATTACAGGGAGCAAAAATGATCCCATGGGTGAAATTTGTGCCCTTTTTAGTGCTCATAGAAGGTATTTTGTCCCCTCTTTAAAGAACATCTGTCCATATTCTCTTTTTGTATATAGAAGATTTCATTGGAACACTTTTGTTTTTAGGAGTTCAATGTCAAGTCCAATTGGTGGAGTCCGGAGGGGATGTGAGAAGACCTGGGGAGTCCCTCCGTCTCTCCTGCCAAGTCTCTGGATTCCCCTTCAGCAGCTACGGGATGAGCTGGGTGAGACAGGCTCCAGGGAAAGGAATGGAATGGGTGGCCGACATACATACAGGCTCATCCCTTTCCACATTCTACTCGGACAAAGTCAAGGGACGCTTCTCCATCTCCAGAGACGATGCCAAAAGCCAGATGTACCTGCAAATGAACAGCCTCAAACCGGAGGACACAGCAGTCCCTTACTGTGCGAAACACACATTGAGAGGAAGTGAATCTGATGCCAAGCAAAAACCTTCTCCTCCCGAACAGCTTTCCAAATTGAATCCGAAAGTTGAATTTGGGCATTTAGAGTGAGAAGCAGAAGGTGAATCTCCATACTCAATAGGGAACCTCAGATCTGATCTTCTAAGTAACCGTGTGGAAGATAGTTGACTTTTTAAGTGAGAAGGAGGAAATCTTCAGGCTGTCTAACAAACTGGGGAGTTTGTAAAAAGTGGCTTCCTATCTAATCCTAATATAATCTACACTCACTGAATGGAGACAAATCATGGGTGTTGAACAAGTGAGAGTAAGAATGATTATCCTAAAAAACGATTGTAACTGGTACAGAAGAGATTTTGATAAATGAAGAGGCAAAAGCATTTTTATAGGACTTCATGGCCCTTTGCAGAGACCTCTGAGCAGTTTAGAGAGCCACCACATTTCCCCCCAACAATCTGGGTCCTCATTTTACCAACCTTGAATGGTGGAAGACTAGGTTAAATAAAGCCAGTCAGGATCGAACTCCTGGCAGTGTGCAGAGTCAGCCTGCAATGCTGCATTCTAGCCACTCTGCCACCAGGTAAATCCCCATGCAACCCTCACTGCATTGAGTAATATAAGCCACATTTGATTTAGCAGTAGATGTGGTTTGCGAAATATACAGGAAACTTTATTATTTGTAGAATATAATATTATTTTTATTGAAATAATTAATTTAGAAGAGATGAATATCTTCTCCATCTATCTTTTCTTTCATTCCAACTCTGACTTATTAATTGTGCCTCAAAAAGTATTTGGCTTTAGTGGTTCTTTTCAAAGGTAAGGTGAGAGAATGTGAAAAGCTTCTACTGAATATAGATGTGTGTTTCCCTTCATGTCCTGTCCCCAGCGTAGCCCTTTCAAAAGTTATAATTGCAAGTTCCTTGCCTCTCCCTTTGAATCATGGAGAAGCCCTGAAACTTTGCAAGCCTTTGTTTTAATTAAAATAACATAAACCTGCCATTTCTGCTAAAAAAAGAAAGAATCTGACTTCACTTTTATTAAGACTGGAATATTTTCTGAAATTTCCCCATGTAAGGAGACTACAAGGAAAACTTTGAGATTATTGCCCTGAGGGGAACTTTTATCTGGAGCGATATGTAAATGAAGGCAAAATTTCCCCTTTAAAGGATCCACTTGATTTCTCTTTTCAGGCTACACCCAACCACACAAAGTTTTTGCACTTTCTTGAATTCTTTCCTCTCAATTCTCTCCATTCATTTTAGGAAGCCAAAATGATCCCATGGCTGAGTTGGGTGTCCTTTTTAGTGCTGCTTCAAGGTATTTTTCACTCTTTAAAGAATTAATTTCATTTTTTAAAACTTTTTTATATATAGAATTTTTCATTGAAACAATTTTGTTTTTAGGAGTCCAGTCTCAAGTCCAGTTGGTGGAGTCTGGGGGGGATGTGAGAAGACCTGGAGAGTCCCTCCGTCTCTCCTGCCAAGCCTCTGGATTCACCTTCAGCAGATCCTGGATGGCTTGGGTGAGACAGGCCCCAGGGAAAGGCCTGGAATGGGTGTCCTATATAGGTAGAGGACCATCTCCTTCCACTTTGTACTCTGACAAAGTCAGGGGACGCTTCACAATCTCCAGGGATGATTCTCGCAGCCAGCTGTATCTGCAAATGAACAGCCTCAAACTAGAGGATTCTGCAGTTTATTACTGTGCAAGAGACACAGTGAGAGGAAGTGAATCTGATGCCAAACAAAAACCTGCTCTTCCTCTCAGCAGCTCTCCAAAATGATTCAGTCAAAGGAAGTTGTGTATTTGAACTTAGAAGCAGAAGATAAATCTACATTATATGTCTTGTAACCTCAAATCTGATCTTTGTAGAAGTAGTGTGGAACCTTGTAAACGCTTTGATGTTGGGACAAAAGGGAGTTTCCAGGTTGTGTAATAAGAAATATGGATGGATGTCCTACAGATCTTCCCTGATATCTTGGAAACTCTCAGTACCTTAAATTCTCAGTATTACCAAATCCCCATGTTTTATTTTTTTTAGACATGTTCTTCCATTTTAATTCTTTCTATATCAATATATGTATTCAACCTCCTCAATCCTGAAGTTCTCTTCCCTCAGTAGTATTGAGCCAAGGGATGTAAATATTGGTCACTGGAAGCCTCCTCTCCCTGAATCCCTCTGAGACTCCATATTTTAAACCGCCTTCCCGCCTTGATATAGTCTCTTGATTACTCCTGCCGCAATTTCGCATCAAAGAAATGGATGGGCTGGGCTGACTTGCTCCCCAATAACCTTTGGATAGTAAATAAAACTTGGAGCTGTCCATCTACTATCTTGATTAACAGCAAAATGATTTGAAAATCACATGTGTAAATTCTGTCTGAAAAATAAAAAGTAAATGGACTGAGGGGCTCTGTTATCCCAATCAATATTTAAATCAGAACATAATTTCCCTTTAAAGAAGCTGCATGGTTTCCCTTTTCAGGCTGTACCCACCAAGACAAAGTTTGCACGGTTCCTAAATTCTTTGCTTTCGATTACTTCCATTCGATAAATGGAGCAAAAATGATCCAATGGCTGAATTGGGTGTCCTTGTTAGTGTTCATTCCAGGTACTTTCCCCCCCCCCTCTTTAAAGAATTTCCTTCCATATTCTCATTTTTGCATATAGAAGTCTTCATTGAAATGTTTTTTTTTCTTATCAGGAGGCCAATCCCAGGTCCAGTTGGTGGAGTCAGGAGGGGATGTGATAAGTCCTGGAGATTCCCTCCATCTCTCCTGCCAAGCCTTTGGATTCACCTTCAGCAACTATAGCATGGGCTGGTTGAGACAGGCTCCATGGAAAGGACTTGAATGGGAGGCTGACATAAACTCTGGTTCCAGTAGGATATCCTACTCAGACAAAGTCAAGAGGTGCTTCACCATCTCCAGAGACGATGCCAAAAGCCAACTGCATCATCAAATGAACAGCCTCAAAGCTGAAGACACAGCAGTCTATTACTGGTTGAGAGACACAGTGAGGTGATGTGAATCTGAGGTGATGAAAGGACCTTCTTTTCCTCAGAGCAGCCCTTCAACTTCTTTTATCCTAAAATGATGGATTAGTGAATTAGGATTCATCACCATCCAGAGAAAATTTTGGACTATTTTGTTCTGGGAATCCAATGAGAGAGTTTGTTTGAAGAAAATGAAAAGTGGAAAAAATTGTTTTAACATCACTGTTTGCAAGGTGGTCTGGTTTTAGAAACAAAGTGGAATTAAAAATAGTCCATTACTATCATGGTAGAAAAGAGGAAATTAAACTATAGCATATTTTTTTCTGAATATTCAAACTGCCATATAGATATTGAGGAAATATTAGGAAGATGCCCCCCCTCCTCACTTTGGACACTGGGGGGCAGTGTTGTCAATAGAAACTCTATGGCCTCTGCACTCTGTGGGGGGATGGGGAGAGAATAAAACAAGTGTCATTATATATTATCCCATTTCTGAGATATGATTAGTTTATTCTTAATTCCATAATTATTCATTGAAAACTGAAGATAGATGTGACTTTTCCTTCAAGCTCTTCTCCAGAGTAGCCCTTCCAAAAATAATAATTGCATGTTCCTTACCTCTCCCTTTGAATCACTTTGGAGAAGTGGTGAAATTTTGCAAGTCTTTATTTTAATTACTCTAATATAAACATGCCATTTCTGCTTTGAATTTACAGTAAGATAAAAGAAGGAAATAGTTTGCCTTCACTGTTATGAAGACTGGAATATTTTGTGAAAGTCCCTCCTGTAAAAAGACAAGGAAAACTAGGAGATTAATGCACTGAGTGGCGCTTTTATCTGAAGCGATATGTAAATGAAGGCAAAATTTCCCCTTTAAAGGATCCCCGTGATTTCTCTTTTCAGGCTACACCCACCCACACAAAGTTTGTGCACTTTCCTGAATTCTTTCCTCTCAATTCCTTCCATTCATTAAAGGGAGCCAAAATGATCCCATGGCTGATTTTGTTTTCCTTGTTAGTGCTGCTTCAAGGTATTTTTCTTTCTTTAAAGAATAAATTTCATTTTTTTATTGTTTATATATAGAATATTTCATTGAATCACTTTTGATTTTAGGAATCCAGTCTCAAGTCCAGTTGGTGGAGTCTGGAGGGGATGTGAGAAGACCTGGGGAGTCCCTCCGTCTCTCCTGCCAAGCCTCTGGATTCAGCTTCAGCAGCTTTGAGATGAACTGGGTGAGACAGGCTACTGGGAAAGGACTGGAATGGGTGGCCTATATAGGTACAGGATCATCTCCTTCCACTTACTACCCAGACAAAGTCAAGGGACACTTCACCATCTCCAGGGATGATTCTCGCAGCCAGCTGTATCTGCAAATGAACAGCCTCAAACTAGAGGATTCTGCAGTTTATTACTGTGTGAGAGAGACACAGTGAGAGGAAGTGAATCTGATGCCAAACAAAAACCTTCTCTTTCTCTAAGATTCAGTCTAAGGAAGTTGTGTATTTGAAAGCTGAAGATAAATCTCCCTGACATCTCTTGGACCTCAAATATGATCTTTGTAGAAGCAGTGTGAAACCTTGTTAGCACTTTCATGTTGAAAAAAAGGTAATCTCCACATTGTGTAATGAGAAATATGGATTGATGTCCCATATATCTTCCTCAATATCTTTGCAACTCTGAGTCCCTTAAATTCTCAGTATTGCCAAATCTCCATGTTTTAATAATTTTAGAAACGTTTCTCCATTTTTATTCTTTCTATATCAATATATATATTCAACCACTTCAATCCTGAATTGTCTCCCTTCACTAGGATTCAGCCATAGGAGGTAAACATTGATCACTGGAAGCCTCCTTTCCCATATTTCCTCTGAGAATTTGTATTTTGGAATGTCTTCCTGCCTTTATGGGGTCGCTTGGTTACTCCTGCTGCAATTTCATATAAAAGAAATGGATGGGCTAGCTTGACTTCCTCCCTAATAAGCTTTGGAGAGTGAATAAAACCTGACGCCATCAACTATCTTTTTTAACATGGAATTTGATATGGAAATCCAAATCCAATGGTCTCATTTTGTGCAGCTTTAGTTTTTGACTGAATCAAAACAACAATATCCACGTAAATATTTATTGAAAAGCAACCCTTCCCTTTTTTCTCTGTACTAATAATTAAATATCTCTCTCTTGACTATCATATGGACTTGCCCCTAATCTCAAATTTCTTGCAAAGAGCTATATTATGTCAATGAAGAGATTAGCGGATGTATTAGGAAAAGAGTAATAGAGTTTGAAGAAATAAAGAAAAGTAACTGACAAGGAGCTACAATTATGATACTGTAGTGATTTCCTGAGTGATCCTAATGAATTCCACACTCACCCAATGGCAAAGAAGGGGATGAGCAAGAGATGGGGGGGGATAATTATCCAAGAAAACAAGTACAAAAGTGGTACACAATCAATATTTGTAAATGAAGCAGCTGTACCAATAGGAATAATGCTTATAATGCTTACAGCAACCTCTAAGCTGTTTACTAAATATTACTTTTATCAGCCGAAAACAATTAATGAATTAGGATTCACCACAATCCAGAGAGTATTTTAGACTTTTTTGTGCTGGGAATCCAATTACAGAGTTTGTTGGAAAAAAACAAAAAGTGGAAAAAAAATAGCTTGAAAACTCCAATTTTATCTTCATTGTTTATAACATGGTCTGGTTTTAGAAAAAAACTGGAATCAAAAATAGTCCATTACTATCATAGTAGAAAAGAGGAAATGAAACTATAGGATAATCTTTCTAGATATTGAGGAAATATTAGGAAGATGCCTCCCCTCCTCACTTTGGACACTGGGGGGCAGTGTTGTCAATTGAAACTCTATGGCCTCTGCAATCTGTGGGGTTTGGGCTAGGGAATAAAACAAGTGTCATTAAATATTCTCTCATTTCTGAGACATGATTTTTTTTTATTACTGTTTCAACAATAGTTCACTGAAATCTCTCAGGAAAATTTCACATGTCAGGAGGTTATAATCCTCACCGTAAAGCCCGTAATTTTTGATAAAAGGATGTATCATTGGTGTTTGTATCCAGAGGAAGTTTCTACAATGTATAACAGTGCCTCAGACCTTTGCTGAAAATGTGCAGTACAATAAAAATTGTTTTGCACATGAGAAGAAATGAAAAACAGGCTGGTGGCGCCTATGATGCTGCCCAGAGAACCGGTTGAAGGGCATGGCAGGCCTGGGTCACTGCCAGTTCCAGCCAAACCATTAACGCTTCAGCCAAACCAGTCAAAACCAATAGGAAGCCATCACTGATACACACTCACCGAGAGCATTTATTCCTCATAATGAAGCCATGGCTGAGCTGAACATTAAATATGATCGAACAGTATGCGGTGGCAGCCAAAAAAGCCAATGCAATCCTAAATTGCATTAACAGAGGGCTCCAATCAAGATCACATGAGGTAATAATACCACTCTATAAAGCCTTATAGAACACTGCATCCAGTTTTGGTCACCATATTATAAAAAGATGTTGGGACTCTAGAAAGTGTGCAGAGAAGAGCAACAAAGAATATTCGGGGCCTGGAGGCTAAATTACAATAAGAGCGGTTGCAGAAATTGGGTAGGGCTACTTTAATGAAAAAATGGACCAGGGGAGACATGATAACCGTCTTCCAATATCTCAGGGGCTGCCGCAAAGAAGAGGGAGTCAAACTGTTCTCCAAAGCACCTGAGCATAGAACAAGAAGCAATGGGTGGAAACTAATCAAGGAGAGAAGCAACCTAGAAATGAGGAGAAAATTCCTGACAGTGAGTGCAATCAACCCATGGAACAGAAGTTGCCTTCAGAAGTCGTGGGAGCCTCATCACTGAAGGCTTCAAAGAAGAGACTGGACTGCCATCTGTCATAAATGGTGTAGGGTATGTTCTAACTTAAAAATATCTCCTTCCAAACTTTTTATTGCACATTCAAAACCTCTCCTTTTGAACCACTTTTGAGAATTTTGTATTTGTATTAAATACTCTAATATGAACCTGCTGTTTTTCCTATGAAATTATAGGTTGAAGAAAAGGAGTTTCCCTTTACTTTTATTAATAGTGGCATGTTATGTGAAAATCAGCTATAGAAACTGTGAGATTAATGCACTGAGGGAACCTCTTTATACCAAGAAATATGTAAATGAAGGCACAATTTCTCCTTTAAAGGAGCCGCTTGGTTTCCCTTTTCAGGCCACACCCAACCACACAAAGTTTGTGCACTTTCCTCAATCCATTCCTATCCATTCCTTTCATTGGTTACAGGGAGCAAAAAATGATCCTGTGGCTGAATTTGGTCCCCTTGTTAGTGCTCCTTCAAGGTAATTCCCCCCCCCCCCATCTTTAAAGAATTTCTGTCCATATTCTCTTTTTGTATACAGAAGATTTCATTGAAACACTTTTGTTTTTAGGAGTTCGATCTGAGGTCCATTTAGTGGAGTCTGGAGGGAATGTGAGAAGACCTGTTGAGTCCCTCCGTCTCTCCTGCCAAGCCTCTGGATTCACCTTCAACAGCTATCCCATGGTCTGGGTGAGACAGTATCCAGGGAAAGGACTGGAATGGGTGGCAGCAATAGCTACAGGATCATCTCCTTCCACTTACTACCCAGACAAAGTCAAGGGGCGCTTCACAATTTCCAGGGTTGATACTCGCAGCCAGCTGTATCTGCAAATGAACAGCCTCAAACTAGAGGATTCTGCGGTTTATTACTGTGCGAGACACACAGTGAGAGGAAGTGAATCGGATGCCAAGCAAAAACTATTTTTTTTCCCTCTGAGCAGCTTTCTGAATTAAATCAGAAAGTCGAATTTGCATATTTAAAGTAAGAAATGGAATGTATGTCTCCGTATACAATATGGAACCTCAGATCTGATATTTTTTTGTTTGATTAATTAATTATTTAGTTAAATTGTCAACAAGGAAACAAGTATGAAAACACATGAAAAAAATCACACAAATGAATGGATATAAATAAGCAAAACATAGCCATAAACACACATAATGAGTACATATAAATGGGGAGAGTAGGACAGGGACCGTAAGCACGCTGGAGTCTTTATGCACATCCTCTTAGGGACCTCTTAATGAATGAGTAAGGTCCATGGTAGTCAGTTTAAGGTAAAAGCTATGCGGGGTTAGAGGAACTAACAACAGGAACAGGTTCGGTGTTCTTAAGAAGCCGTGGGGAAGATGATTGACATTTTGATAGGTGAGGGGAAGGAAATCTCCTGGCTGTTTGAACAAACTGGGTAATTTGAAAATAAAATTATTTTTAATGTAATCCACACTCACCCAATGGAAACAAATCAGGGGTGTTTAACAAGAGACAGCAAGAATGATTAACCTAAAGAAAAATGTTTATAAAAGTTAAACAGAACAGATTTTGAGGAATGAAGTAGCAAAAGCATTTTTATAGCACTTCATGGTAATTTTCCCTTTAAATAAGCTGCATGGTTTCCCTTTTCAGGCTGCACCCACCAACACAAAGTTTGCACGGTTCCTAAATTCTTTGGTTTCAATTCCCTCCATTCGATAAATGGAGCGAAAATGACCCCATGGCTGAATTTGGTTTACAAGGTGGTCTGGTTTTAGAAACAAACTGGAATTAAAAATAGTCCATTACTATCATGGTAGAAAAGAGGAAATGAAACTATAGGATAATCTTTTTAAATATCCAAATTGCCATATAGATATTGAGGAAATATTAGGAAGATGCCTCCCCTCCTCACTTTGGACACTGGGGGGCAGTGTTGTCACATGAAACTCCTCTACACTCAGTGGGGGATGGGCTAGGGAATAAAACAAGCGTCATTAGATATTGTCTCATTTTTGAGATATGATTAGTTTATTTTTAATTCCATAATGGTTCACCAAAAACTGAATATTCATATCAATATTTCATACTCTATCTCCAGAGTAGCCTTTCCAAAAATTATAATTGCATGTTCCTTACCTCTCCCTTTGAATCACTTTGGAGAAGTGGTGAAATTTTGCAAGTCTTTATTTTAATTACTTTAATATAAACATGCTATTTCTGCATTGAATTTATATTAAGAGAAAAGAAAGAAATTTTTTGCCTTTACTGTTATAAGGAGTGGAGTAATTTGTGAAAGTCCCCCCGGTAAAGACAAGGAAAACTATGACATTAATGCTTTGAGTGGTGCTTTTATCTGAAGCGATATGTAAATGAAGTCAAAATATCCCCTTTAAAGGATCCCCCTGATTTCTCTTTTCAGGCTACACCCATGTACACAAAGTTTCTGCATTTTCCTGAATTCTTCCCTCTCAATTCCCTCCATTCATTAAAGGGAGCCAAAATGATCCCGTGTTTGAATTTGTTGTCCTTGTTAGTGTTGTTTCAAGGTATTTTTCACATTTTAAAGAATTATTTTCTTTTTTTTTAACTTTTTATATATATAGAAGATTTCATTGAAACACTTTTGATTTTAGGAGTTCAATCTGAGGTCCAGTTGGTGGAGTCTGGAGGGGATGTGAGAAGACCTGGGGAATCCCTCCGTCTCTCCTGCCAAGCCTCTGGATTCACCTTCAGCGACTATGAGATGAACTGGGTGAGACAGGCTGCAGGGAAAGGACTGGAGTGCGTGGCTCGCATAAGTGCAACCTCATCTTACATTTACTACCCAGACAAAGTCAAGGGACAGTTCATCATCTCCAGGGATGATTCCCGAAGCCAGCTTTATCTGCAAAT
This sequence comes from Thamnophis elegans, assembly GCF_009769535.1. Lineage (NCBI taxonomy): Eukaryota > Metazoa > Chordata > Lepidosauria > Squamata > Natricidae > Thamnophis > Thamnophis elegans. Next base: position 136,063,713 of record NC_045558.1, read on the forward strand.
GAACAATCTGAAACCAGAGGACACAGCTGTCTATTACTGTGCGACATGCACAGTGAGAGGAAGTGAATCTGATGCCAAGCAAAAACCTTCTTCTCCTCTGAGCAACTTTCGAAATTGATTCAGAAAGTCAAATGTTTTTAAAGAGAGAAGCAGAAGGTACTCCTCCGAATACAATTTGGAAGCTTAGGTCTGATCTTCTAAGAAGCTGTGTAGAAGTTGAATGACATTTTGATAAGTGAGAAGAAGAAAATCTCTAGGCTGTGGAACAAAATGGGTAAGGTAGTTTGTAAAAAGTAGCTTCCTATTTTTAAAGATTGGGTGGATGGAAATGCAGGAGCCATGGATAGCCAGGAAGAAGATCTTTATTGTACAGAAGTAAGATGACAGCGATTCAAACCTTTCACAAAACGCGCCCAGTATTTATAATAATTGTGACACTTATAGTAACCAATCAGGGGCCGGGTACTGCACAGCAACTGCTGATGCAGTACCTCGGCCAATCAGCGAAGATTAGCTGTTAAGGAAGGCTAGCAACAGCCTCTGCTGCGTCCTAGCCAATCAGGGCGCAGCAGAGCTGTTGCTGGCCCTTTTGCATGTTTCAGAATACATAACACCCCCTCCCCCCAGATCTGCACATGCTTGGCTAAGGAGCATGCGCAGACGACCTCGGACCAGGCCTCTTCATTGTAGATGGACTTGGAGAGCTGGTGAGTCTGTTTGGTGGGGGGGGAAAAGTCCGCCAAGGGTCCCGGCGGCGGTTTGTGACTCCCTGGCCTCTCCCTGGCCTCTCCCTGGCCTCTCGCAAACAGGCAGGGAGAGCTCAGAGATGTGTCAGTAAGTTCGCTTGCAGGGAAAAGGCCCATAGAAAGTCCAGGCGGAAGGCAGCGGCGTCGCTTTCGAAGGCGGCCTTCCCGGCGTGGCTTTGGAGGAGTAGAGGCGGTGCGGCCGGAGCTGGACGCGCAGGCGGCGTGGACGCGGAGCCGGCTTTGGTGGTGGCGGCCTTTTGCAGCACCCTGGAGGCGGATGAGAGCTGGCAGGGCAGCGATGAGGTCCGGCGGGAGGAAAGAGCTGGCAGGGCAGGCTGCGCAGGCGGTGAGGCGCGGAGGCCGCGGCGGTTTGAACACGGCTGGCCCCGGAGCTCCTCGGGCTTCTCGTTGGGAGACAGGCATCGCAGGGAGGCTGGGAGTGGTGGCCAGGTGGAGAGGCGGTTGGCTCCAGCGGCTGAGCGGGGAGGCCGGCAGTGGAGGCAGAAGGCAGGCAGGCGGTGGTCTGGTTTCTCGGGCTGCTCGCGGCTTCGGAAACAGCAAGACTTCAGCGGCGGGTAGAGGCAGCTCTTCGGGAGGCAGCGAGGCTTTGCAGGCAGGCTGCGGAGACATGGGCATTGAGCTCTTCGTGGCAGGAAGGGGTTGACTCGAACGGGAAGCAGCAGGCGGCTTCTGAGCGGAAAGTTAGGGTTGCTCCTTGGTAGGCAAGCTTCGCAGGCAGGCAGGCAGGCAGCGGTCAGGCTCCCTCCACGGTTGAGCCTCGCGGTCCGTTGCTCGTCCTTGCGCATCGGCGGCACTCCGTCCGAGGTGAGCGCGGGACACCCCCTCGGGCGGACGGAGGCCGCGTCTGATTGATGCCAAGTTGGCGGAAACGCCGGCAGGCTCCAACGGCGGTGGCTACAGCTGCTGCTGCTGCTGCTGGAAGGTAGCCTCTGGAGTTGTGCGAAGGTAGCTTGGGTAGCCTCCGGAGTTGTGCGAGGTAGATGTTCGCGTGGCTGCGACTGGCTGTTTTCTCTTGTTCCAGGCCCTGCGGGAATCGCGGATCCCATCCTCGTCGCCAGTTTTAAAGATTGGGTGGATGGAAACACAGGAGCCATGGATAGCCAGGAAGAAGATCTTTATTGTACAGAAGTAAGATGACAGCGATTCAAACCTTTCACAAAACGCGCCCAGTATTTATAGTAATTGTGACACTTATAGTAACCAATCAGGGGCCGGGTACTGCACAGCAACTGCTGATGCAGTACCTCGGCCAATCAGCGAAGATTAGCTGTTAAGGAAGGCTAGCAACAGCCTCTGCTGCGTCCTAGCCAATCAGCTATCTAATCACCTATCTAATCCTAATACAATCGACACTTATCCAAAGGAGACAAAACATTGGTGTTGAACAAGAGCAAAAATTAATTATTACTGTTGCTCTTGCTACAATTTCATATCAAAGAAATGGATGTGCTGACTTGGATTACTCCTTAATAAACGTTGGAGAGCGAATAAGACCTGAAAGCCTCCACTGCCTTGTTTAATAGGGAAACTAAAGTGAAAATAAATATCCAATGGTCCCATTTTGTACAAGTATACTTTTTGACTTAGGAGGATCAGCCCCAAAGTGTCCTCTTTGAAATGTACGAAAACATTAATCCAAGAACAACCCTTCCCATTTTCCTCTGCACTAATAATTAAATATCTCTGTCTTGACTATCGTAAAGACTTGCCCGTAATCTCAAATTTATTGCAAGGAATTCTATTATGCCAATGAAGAGAGCATCTGATATATTAGGAAAAGAGGAATGGAGTTTGAAGAAATGAAGAAAAGTAACAGACGAGCTACAGAAATGAAACAAATTCCTGTCTAATCCTAATGAAATCCACACTCGCCCATTGGAAACAAAGCATTGGGGTTTCTTGGGAAAAAATGAAAATAAAAAATAAATAGCTTGAAAACTACACTTTTTCCTTCACTGTTTCAAGGTGGTCTGGTTTTAGAAACAAACTGGAATTAAAAATAGTCCATTATTATCAGGGTAGAAAATAGAAAATGAAACTATAGGATAATCTTTCTAAATACCCAAACTGCCATGTAGATATTGAGGCAACATTAGGAAGATGCCTCCCCTCCTCACTTTGGCCACTGGGGGGGCAGTGTTGTCCCATGAAACTCCTCTGCACTCAGTGGGGGATGGGATAGGGAATAAAACAAGTGTCATTAGATATTCTCTCATTTCTGAGGCATGATTTTTTTTTAAATTTATGTCTCCATAATAGTTCACTGAAATCTCTTAGGAAAATTTCACATGTCAGGAGGTTATAATCCTCACCATGAAGTTCAGAAATTTTGATAAAGGATGTATCCTTGGTGTTTGTATCCAAAGGAACTTTCTAAAGTCTATAAAAGTACTTCATAGCTTTGCTGAAAACAAAAAAAAACACTACACAAAGGGACATTTATCATACACACACACACACACACACACACACACACACTATGTTCCTTATTGTGAAGCCTTCTCTGAGTTGACAATTAAATATTAATTAAATATTAGTCAACAGTGTGTGTCAGCAGCCAAAAAAGCCAATGCAATCCTAAACTGCATTTAACAGAGGGATACAATCAAGATCACGTGAGGTAATAATACCACTCTATAAAGCCCTAGTAAGAACTACACCTGGAGTACTGCAACCAGTTTTGGTCATCATACTCTGAAAAAGTTGTTGAGACTCTAGAAAAAGAGCAGAGAAGAGCAACCAGGATGATTTTGGGACTGGAGACTAAAACATAGGAAGAACGGTTGCAGGAACTGGGCATGGCTAGTCTAGTGAAGAGAAGGACCAGGGGAGACAGGATATCAGTCCTCCATTATTTGAGGAGCTGTCACAGAGAGGAAGGGGTCATCCCAATTTCGAAAGCACCTAAACAGGAATAGCGGATGGAACCTGAACAAGAAGAGATTCATTTAGAAATAAAGAGAAATTTCATGACAGTGAGAGCAATCAACCCTTAGAAGAGCTTTCGAAGTTGTGGGAGCTTCATCACTGGAGGCTTTCAAGAAGAGACTGTACTGTCAACTGTCAGAAATGGAGGAGGGTCTCTTGCTTGGAGAGGGGATTGGACTAAGTGACCTAAATAACCAACTCTGTTAACCTGTTAGTGCTTTATGGAGAGGAAATGGAATGATTTGAAATTGAACACTTCAAGTACGTACTCAAGGAGCTAAGAGCTGTTAAGGCAGCATCTGAATATATAGGCATTTCCTAGTAAACTTGAGGTTTATTTTTTGCAAAGTCAAACTATTCAGGTCTTAATAAGTTCAAAATTTCCATGTAAACTTTCCATGTAAAATTTCCTAGTAAACTTGAGGTTTATTTTTTGCAAAGTCAAACTATTCAGGTCTTAATAAGTTCAAAATTTCCATGTAAACTTTCCATGTAAAATTTCCTAGTAAACTTGAGGTTTATTTTTTGCAAAGTCAAACTATTCAGGTCTTAATAAGTTCAAAATTTCCATCTATCTAGGCAGCCCTTTGGGTATGGCTCCAAAGGCTCCTATTACTATTGTTTCAACCATTGATTTCTTCCTCAATAATTGCTCAAGTTCAATTTGCAAATCAATATATTATATTTTGTCTTTTTTTTTCCCTAGCTGTATCGCCTCAAATTGTGCATCGTCTGGTATTGCAATACTAATGAACCAGCCTTTTTTCCCCCTCTTTTAGATCATAGTGATACCAGGCATGTCGTGGGTTAGATGTCTCTGTGTGCTACTATTATTTCAATTTTTATCCATCTTGGTGAATCAACTCTCACCAATGAATAACTGATCCATAACAACCCCAAACAAGCAATATATAAAATGAATACAACCGCCAAATTAAAACCCAATCTAATAACCAAAAACCTTCCACAGGCTGCATCAATTTCTCCTTTTGTGCCTTTTCTTTGATTCAAATTGTCTTACAAATTGGTGTCTCATCATTTGGTTTTTCACTGGGGATTTCTTTAAGGGGACAAACTAAGGGGAGAAAATGTGTGGGGAAAAAAATCTGCTGTAATCAGATGTGATCTTCTTTTCATCTTCTGTTTCAAATATCTCCTTCCAATATTATTATTGCCCATTCCTCACGTGTCCTTTTGAATCATTTCTGAGAATTTCTGAAATTTGGAAAGTCTTTGTTTTTTTTATCAATTACTCTAATATATGCATGTTGTTTGTCCAATGACTTTATAGTTTAAAGAAACTTCACTTTTGTAAAGAGTGGCATGTTATGGGAAAATAAGCCACATAAAAGGTGAAACAGTGAGATTAATGGACTGAGGGCCCCTTTTATCCCAAGTGGTATGTAAATCAAGGGAAAATTTCCCCATTAAAGGAGCCGCTTGGTTATCCTTTTCCGGTTAAACCCACCCACACAAAGGTTGTGCAGTTTTCCTAAATCCTTTCCTTTTGATTCCCTCACTTCATTACAGGGAGCAAAAATGATCCCATGGGTGAAATTTGTGCCCTTTTTAGTGCTCATTGAAGGTATTTTGTCCCCTCTTTAAAAAACATCTGTCCATATTCTCTTTTTGTACATAGAAGATTTCATTGGAACACTTTTGTTTTTAGGAGTTCAATGTCAAGTACAGCTGGTGGAGTCCGGAGGGGATGTGAGAAGACCTGGGGAGTCCCTCCGTCTCTCCTGCCAAGTTTCTGGATTCACCTTCAGCAGCTACGGGATGAACTGGGTGAGACAGGCTCCAGGGAAAGGAATGGAATGGATGGCCGACATACATACAGGCTCATCCCCTTCCACATTCTACTCGGACAAAGTCAAGGGACGCTTCTCCATCTCCAGAGACGATGCCAAAAGCCAGATGTACCTGCAAATGAACAGCCTCAAACCGGAGGACACAGCAGTCCATTACTGTGCGAAACACACATTGAGAGGAAGTGAATCTGATGCCCAACAAAAACCTTCCTCTCTTCTGAGCAGCTTTCCAAATTGAATCCGAAAGTTGAATTTGGGCATTTAGAGTGAGAAGCAGAAGGTGAATCTCCATACTCAATAGGGAACCTCAGATCTGATCATCTAAGTAACCGTGTGGAAGATAGTTGACTTTTTAAGTCAGAAGGAGGAAATCTTCAGGCTATGGAACAAACTGGGGAGTTTGTAAAAAGTGGCTTCCTATCTAATCCTAATATAATCTACACTCACTGAATGGAGACAAATCATGGGTGTTGAACAAGTGAGAGTAAGAATGATTATCCTAAAAAACTATTGTAACTGGTACAGAAGAGATTTTGATAAATGAAGAGGCAAAAGCATTTTTATAGGACTTCATGGTCCTTTGCAGACCTCTCTGAGCAGTTTAGAGAGCCAGAACATTTCGCCCCAACAATCTGGGTCCTCATTTTACCAACCTTCAATGGTGGAAGACTAGGTTAAATTTTAGCCAGTCAGTATCGAACTCCTGGCAGTGTGCAGAGTCAGCCTGCAATGCTGCATTCTAGCCACTCTGCCACCAGTGAAATCCCCATGCAACCATCACTACATGGATTAATATAAGCCACATTTGATTTAGCAGTAGATGTGGTTTGCGAAATATACAGGAAACTTTATTATTTGTAGAATATAATATTATGTTTGTATTGAAATAATTAATTTAAAAGAGATGAATATCTTCTCCATCTATCTCATCTTTCATTCCAACTCTGACTTACTAATTGTGCCTCAAAAAGTATTTGGCTTTAGTGGTTCTTTTCAAAGGTTAGGGGAGAGAATGTGAAAACCTTCTACTGAATATACATGTGAGTTTCCCTTCATGTCCTGTCCCCAGTGTAGCCCTTTCAAAAGTTATAATTGCAGGTTCCTTGCCTCTCCCTTTGAATCATGGAGAAGCCATGAAACTTTGCAAGCCTTTGTTTTAATTAAAATAACATAAACCTGCCATTTCTGCTAAAAAAAGAAAGAATCTGACTTCACTTTTATTAAGACTGGAATACTTTCTGAAAGTCCCCCATGTAAGGAGACTATAAGGGAAACTGTGAATTCATTGCATTGAGGGACTCTTTTATTTGAAATGATATGCAAATGAAGGCAAAATTTCCCCTTTAAAGGATCCACTTGATTTCTCTTTTCAGGCTACACCCACCCACACAAAGTTTCTGCATTTCCCTGAATTCTTCCCTCTCAATTCCCTCCATTCATTACAGGGAGCCAAAATGACCAAATGGCTGAATTGGGTGTCCTTGTTAGTGCTCCTTCAAGGTAGTTTTTCTCCTCTTTAAAGAATTAAGTTCATTTTCCCCCATTTTGTTTATACAAGGTTTCATTGAATAACTCTTGGTTTTGGGAGGTAAATCTCAAGTCCAGTTGGTGGAGTCTGGAGGGGATGTGAGAAGACCTGGAGAATCCCTCCGTCTCTCCTGCCAAGCCTCTGGATTCACCTTCAGCAACTATAGCATGGGCTGGTTGAGACAGGCTCCATGGAAGGGACTTGAATGGGAGGCTGATATAAACTCTGGTTCCAGTAGGATAAACTACTCAGAGAAAGTCAAGTGGGGCTTCACCATCTCCAGAGACGATGCCAAAAGCCAACTGCATCCTCATATGAACAGCCTCAAAGCTGAAGACACAGCCGCCTATTACTGGGCGAGAGACACAGTGAGGTGATGTGAATTTCAGGTGATGAAAGGACCTTCTTTTCCTCAGAGCAGCCCTTCAACTTCTTTTAGCCAAAAACGATGGATTAGTGAATTAGGATTCATCACTATCCAGAGAGAATTTTGAACTATTTTGATCTGGGAATCCAATGAGAGTTTGTTTGAAGAATATGAAAAGTGGAAAAAAATAGTTTGTTTTAACATCACTGTTTACAAATTAATGTGGTTTTAGAAAAAAAAAATACGATGTTAAAAATAGTCCATTACTATCATGGTAGAAAAGAGGAAATGAAACTATAGCATAATCTTTCTAAATATCCAAACTGCCATATAGATATTGAGGAAATATTAGGAAGATTCCTCCCCTCCTCACTTTGGACACTGGGGGGCAGTGTTGTCACATGAAACTCCATGGACTCTAGATTCAGTGGTGGATGGGCTTGGGAATAAAACAAGTATCATTAGATATTGTCTCATTTCTGAGACATGTTTTTTTAATTACTGTATCCATAATAGTTCACTAGAAAGTCTAAGGAAATTTGACATGTCGGGACGTTATAATCCTCACCATCAAGCTCAGAAATTTTGGTAAAATGGTGTATCATTGGTCTTTGTACCCAAATGAAGTTTCTAGAATATATTAAGGTACTTCAGACCTTTGCTGAAAATGAGAACTACACAAACGGACATTTTACCACACACAAACACACCAAGAGTACTTATTCCTTATTGTGAAGCCATGTCTGTATTGACAATTAAATATTAGCCAACAGTGTCCGGTGGCAGCCAAAAAAGCCAACGCAATCCTAAATCGCATTAACAGGGGGCTTCAATCAAGGTCACATAAGGTAATAATACCACTCCATAAAGCCTTAGTAGGATCACACCTAGAAGACTGCATCCAGTTTTAGTCACCACATTATATAAAGCTATTGAGACTCTAGAAAGAGTGGAGATTATTATTGCTGAGTAAAAAACCAATCTAATAAGCGAAGAACATCCCACAGGCTTGATCAATTTCTTCTGTCTGTGTCTTTTCTTTGATTCAACTCAAATTGTCTTACAAATTGATGCCTCATCATTTGCTTTGCACTCATGTTTTGGTGTTTTTTGTAAAGTGGATGTATTAAGGGGAAGAAATGTGAGGAGGAAAAATCTAATCAATTCATTTGATTTTTGAGTGATCTTCTTTTCATGTTCCCAAAATATCTACTTCCAAAAATTTTATTGCACATTCACAACCTCTCCTTTTGAATCACTTTTGAGAATTTCTGGTATTTTGCACGCGTTTGTATTAATTACTCTAATATGAACCTGCTGTTTTTCCTATGAAATTATAGTTTAAAGAAAAGGAGTTTCCCTTTGCTTTTATTAAGAGTGGCATGTTATGTGAAAATCAGCCATAGAAACTGTGAGATCAATGCACTGAGGGGCATCTTTATACCTTGAAATATGTAAATGAAGGCAAAATTTCCCCTTTAAAGGAGCCGCTTGGTTTCCCTTTTCAGGCTACACCCAACCACACAAAGTTTCTGCACTTTCCTCAATCCATTCCTATCCATTCCTTTTATTGGTTACAGGGAGCAAAAATGATCCTCTGGCTGAATTTGGTGCCCTTGTTATTTCTCCTTCACGGTATTTTTTTCCCCTCTTTAGAGAATTTCCATCCATATTCTCTTTTTGTATATTGAAGATTTCATTGAAACACTTTTGTTTTTAGGAGTTCAATCTGAGGTCCAGTTGGTGGAGTCTGGAGGGGATGTGAGAAGACCTGGGGAGTCCCTCCGTCTCTCCTGCCAAGCCTCTGGGTTCACCTTCAGCAGCTATCGCATGAACTGGGTGAGACAGGCTCCAGGGAAAGGCCTGGAATGGGTGGCCTACATAAGTACATCCTCAACTCCAATTTACTACTCAGACAAAGTCAAGGGACGCTTCACCATCTCCAGGGATGATTCCCGCAGCCAGCTGTATCTGCAAATGAACAATCTGAAACCAGAGGACACAGCTGTCTATTACTGTGCCAGAGGCACAGTGAGAGGAAGTGAATTTGACGCCAAGCAAAAACCTTCTTCTCCTCTCAGCAACTTACGAAATTGATTCAATAAGTCAAATTTGGGCATTTAAAGTGAGAAGCAGAAGGTAAATCTCCATACACAATTTGGAACCTTAGGTCTGATCTTCTAATTAGCCGTGTAGAATTTGAATGACATTTTGATAGGTGAGGAGAAGGATATCTCTAGGCTGTGGAACAAAATGGGTAAGGTAGCTTGTAAAAAGTAGTTTCATATCTAATCCTAATGCAATCGACACTTATCCAATGGAGACAAAACATTGGTGTTGAACAAGAGCAAAAATTAATAATTACTGTTGCTCTTGCTACAATTTTATATCAAAGAAATGGATGTGCTGACTTTGATTACTCCTTAATAAATGTTGGAGAATGAATAAGACTTGAAAACTCCCACTGTCTTGTTTAATAGGGAATCTAAACTGAAAATACATATCCAATGGTCCCATTTTGTGCAAGTATACTTTTTGACTTAGGAGGATCAGCCCCATTTAGCAAAAAGCAACCCTTCCCATTTTCTTCTGCATTAATAATTAAATATCTCTGTCTTGACTATCGTAAAGACTTGCCTGTAATCTCAAATTTATTGCAAGGAATTCTACTATGCCAATGAAGAGAGCATCTGATAAGGAAAAGAGAAATGGAATTTGAAGAAATAAAGAAAACTAACTGTCAAGGAGCTACAAATATGATGCTATAGTGGCATCCTGTCTAATCCTCATGAAATCCACACTCACCCAATGGAAAGGAAGCATTGGGGTGGAACAAGAGATGGGGTGGAATGTTTATCCTAGAAAACCAGTACAAAATTGTTACACAATACGTTTTGGTAAATGATGAGACAGTAACAAAAGGAATAACAGTTATATATTGCTTTATTATTCTTTACACTTTACATTCAGCATATTGTCTCCAACGATCAGGGACTTCATTTCACCAATCTCAGAAGAATGGGAGGCTGTGTCAACCTCCAACCTGTCAGATTCAAACTCCTGGCACTGGGCAGAGTTTGCCTGCAATATTGCATTCCAACCACTGTGTCACCAGGGAAATATTCATGCAATCCTCACTGCACAGAGTAATATCAACCAATGTTGCTCCATTTATATTTCTTCCGTATCAATATATATTCAATGCCCTCAATCCTGAAGCTCTGTCCCCTCATTGATGCAGGGACAACATTGGTCAAGAAGGAACTGTGTAGCTGATCTCCCAACTCTTGATGGAGTAAGGAGAATAAATTCTCTACTGCATTGATACCGTGTCAGAAGTTGTGGAATCATTCAAGACTTTATTATACCTATATGTGAGAAGAAATGAAAAACAGATTGGTGGTGCCTATGATTCTGCCCAGAAAACCAGTTCAGGGGCATGGCAGGCCTAGGTCACTGCCAGTTCCAGCCAAACCATTACCGCTTCAGCAAAACCGGTCAAACCGGTAGGAAGCCATCACTGATACACACTCACCGAGAGTATTTATTCCTCATTGTGAAGCCATGGCTGAGTTGAAAATTAAATATGATCCAACAGTGTGCAGTGGCAGCCAAAAAAGCCGAAGCAATCCTAAATTGCATTTACAGAGGGCTACAATCAAGATCACATGAGGTAATAATATCACTCTATAATGCCTTATAGAACACTGTATCCAGTTTTGGTCACCACACTATAAAAAGATGTTGAGAATCTAGAAAGAGTGCAGAGAAGAGCAACAAAGAATATGAGGGGCCTGGAGGCTAAAACATATGAAGAATGGTTGCAGGAACTGGGTATGTCTTGTTTAATGAAGAGAACGACTAGGGGAGACATGATAGCAGTGTTCCGATATCTCAGGGGCTGCCACAAAGAAGAGGGTGTCAAACTGTTCTCCAAAGCACCTGAGCATAGAACAAGAAGCAATGTGTGGAAACTAATCAAGGAGAGAAGCAACCTAGAAATAAAGAGAAAGTTCCTGACAGTGAGAGCAATCAACCCATGGAGCAGAAGTTGCCTTCAGAAGTCGTGGGAGCCTCATCACTGATGGCTTTAAAGAAGAGACTGGACTGCCATCTGTCAGCAATGGTGTAGGGCATGTTCTATCTTAAAAATATCTCCTTCCAAACTTTTTATTCCACATTCACAACCTCTCCTTTTGAACCATTTTTGAGAATTTCTGAAATTTTGCAAGTCTTTGTTTTAATTATTCTAATATGAACCTGTTGTTTTTCCTATGAAATTATAGTTTAAAGAAAAGGATTATCCCTTTGCTTTTATTAAGAGTGGCATGTTATGTGAAAATCAGCTATAGAAACTGTGAGATTAATGCACTGAGGGGACCTCTTTATAACCATAAATATGTAAATGAAGGCACAATTTCCCCTTTAAAGGAGCCGCTTGGTTTCCCTTTTCAGGCTACACCCAACCACACAAAGTTTGTCCACTTTCCTCAATCCATTCCTATCCATTCCTTTCATTGGCTACAGGGAGCAAAAAATGATCCTGTGGCTGAATTTGGTGCCCTTGTTAGTGTTCCTTCAAGGTAGTTTTCCCCCCCCATCTTTAAAGAATTTCTGTCCATATTCTCTTTTTGTATATAGAAGATTTACAAGAGCCAAGGTGGCGCAGTGGTTAAATGCAGCACTGCAGGCTACTGCTAGATCAGCAGGTCAGCGGTTCAAATCTCACCGGCTCAGGGTTGACTCAGCCTTCCAACCTTCCGAGGTGGGTAAAATGAGGACCCAGATTGTTGGGGGCAATATGCTGACTCTCTGTAAACCGCTTAGAGAGGCCTGAAAGGCCTATGAATCGGTATATAAGTCTACTGCTATTGCTATTGCTATAATTTCATTGAAACCCTTTTGTTTTTAGGAGTTGAATCTCAAGTACAGCTGGTGGAGTCTGGAGGGGATGTGAGAAGACCTGGGGAGTCCCTCCGTCTCTCCTGCCAAGCTTCTGGATTCTCCTTTCCCGGCTATTGGATGCACTGGGTGAGACAGGCTCCAGGGAAAGGTCTGGAATGGGTGGCCAACATACGTACAGGCTTATTCACTTACTACCCAGACAACGTCAAGGGACGTTTCACCATATCCCAGGATTTTTCCCGAAGCCAGCTCTATCTGCAAATGAACAGCCTGAAACTAGAGGATTCTGCAGTCTATTACTGTGTGAAAGACACAGTGAGAGGAAGTGAATCGGATGCCCAACAAAAACCTTCTCTTCCTCTAAGCAGCTCTCCAAGTAATTGACAAGCAGCTCCATTTGTCATGCGATACTGATTTCCTGTCTGATCCTAGTCAATTCCACACTCACCCAATGGAAACAAAGGGGTTGAACAAGAGATGTGGTGGAATAATTATCCTAGGAAACAAATACAAAAGTGGTACACAATCAATTTTGGTAAATGTAGCAAAAGTATCAATAGGAATAGCAATTATATACATTGCTCTTTAATGCTCATGGAAATCTTTAAGCTGCTTACTTAATATTACATTTTTCAGCCAAAAAGGATGGATTAGTTAATCAGGATTCATCACAATCCAGAGAGAATTTTGGACTCTTTTGTGCTGGGTATCCAATTACAAAAGAAAAAGAACAGTTTGAAAACACCAGTTCTACTTTCACTGATTACAAGGTGGTCTGGTTTAAGAAGCAAACTGGAATTAAAAATAGTCCATTGCTATCATGGTAGAAAAGGGGAAATGAAACTATAGGATAATCTTTCTAAATATCCAAATTGCAATAAAGATGTTGAGGAAATATTAGGAAGATGCCTCCCCTCCTCACTTTGGACACTGGGGGGCAGTGTTGTCACATGAAACTGCACTCAGTGGGGGATGGGCTAGGGAATAAAACAAGTGTCATTAGATATTCTCTCTTTTCTGAGACATGATTTTTTTTATTACTGTTTCCACAATAATTCACTGAAATCTCTCAGGAAAACTTCACATGTCAGGAGGTTATAATCCTCACTGTAAAGCCCAGAATTTTTGATAAAATGATGTATCATTGGTGTTTGTATCCAAAGGAAGTTTCTAGAATGTATAACGGTGCCTCAGACGTTTGCTGAAAATGAAAACTACACGAAGGGACATTTTAACACACACACAGACACACACAGAGACACACAGACACACACAGAGACACACAGACACACACACACACACAGACAGACACACATACAGAGAGAGAGAGAGAGAGAAAGAGAGAGAGAGAGAGAGAGAGAGAGAGAGAGAGAGAGAGAGAGAGAATATCCCTCATTGTAAAGCCATGTCTGAGTTGACAACTAAATATTACCCAACAGTGTATGGTGGAGCCAAAAGATCACGTCAGTTAATAAAACCACTCTTAAAGCCTTAGTAAGACCACACCTAGAATTCTGCATCCAGTTTTGGTCACCACACTATAAAAAAAGATGTGGAGACTCTAGAAAGAGTGCAGAGAAGACCAACAAAGATGATTAGGGGACCAGAGGCTAAAACATGAGGAACGGTTGCAGGAACTGGGTATGTTTAGTTTAATGAAAAGAAGGACCAGGGGAGACATGATAGCAGTGTTCCAATATCTCAGGGGTTGCCACAAAGAAGAGGGAGTCAAGCTATTCTCCAAAGCACCTGAGCATAGAACAAAAAGCAATGGGTGGAAACTAATCAAGGAGAGAAGCAACCTAGAAATAAGGAGAAAGTTCCTGACAGTGAGTGCAATCAACCCATGGAACAGAAGTTGCCTTCAGAAGTCATGGGAGCCTCATCACTGAAGGCCTTCAAGAAGAGACTGGACTGCCATCTGTCAGAAGTGCTGTATGGTCTCCTGCTTGGGGAGATTAGACTTGATAACCAACAAGGTCCTTCCAACTCTCTTAATCTGTTAGTACTCAATGCCTCAATCTGTGCATCCCCTGACACTGCAATATAGAGCCGAGGTGGCACAGTGGTTAGGGTACAGGCCACTTCAGCTGACTGTTATCTGCAGTTCAGCGGTTCTAATCTCACCGGCTCAAGGTTGACTCAGCCTTCCATCCTTCCGAGGTGGGTAAAATGAGGACCCGGATTGTTGTTGGGGGCAATATGCTGACTCTGTAAACCGCTTAGAGAGGGCTGAAAGCCCTATGAAGCGGTATATAAGTCTAACTGCTATTAATGAACCAGCCTTTTTCCCCACTCTTTGCCATAAAAGTAATATCAGGCAGATGTCAATCTGTTCTACTATTATTTCCATTTTATCCATCTTGGTGAATACACACTCAGCAATGAATAATTGATCAATAGAAAACCCGAACAAGCAATATATAAAAAGAATATTATTGACGAGTTAAAACCCAATCTATTAAGCAAAGAACATCCCACAGGCTTGATCAATTTCTTCTGTCTGTGTCTTTTCTTTGATTCAACTCAAATTGTCTTACAAATTGATGCCTCATCGTTTGCTTTGCACTCATGTTTTGGGGTTTTCTTCAAGGGGACATACTAAGGGGAGAAAATGTGGGGAGGAAAAATCTCGTGAATTCAGATTTGATCTTCTTTTTCATGTTCTACCTCAAAATATCTCCTTCCAAACTTTTTATTGAACGTTCTTCACCTGTCCTTTTGAATCACTTTTGAAAACTTCTGACATTTTGCAAGTCTTTGTTTTAATTACTCTAATATAAACCAGTTGTTTTTTTCCCTACATAGTTTAAAGAAAAGAAGTATCCCTTCGCTTTTATTAGGAGTGGCATGTTATGTGAAAATCAGCCATAGAAACTGTGAGATTGATGCAATGAGGGGCATCTTAATACCTAGAAATATGTAAATGAAGGCACAATTTCCCCTTTAAAGGAGCCGCTTGGTTTCCCTTTTCAGGCTACACACAACCACACAAAGTTTGTGCTCTTTCCTCAATCCATTCCTATCCATTCCTTTCATTGGTTACAGGGAGCAAAAAATGATCCTGTGGCTGAATTTGGTGCCCTTGTTAGCGTTCCTTCAAGGTAGTTTTTCCCTCTTTAAAGAATTTCTGTCCATATTCTCTTTTTGTATATTGAAGATTTCATTGAAACACTTTTGTTTTTAGGAGTCCAATCTCAAGTACAGCTGGTGGAATCTGGAGGGGATGAGAGAAGACCTGGGGAGTCCCTCCGTCTCTCCTGCCAAGCCTCTGGATTCACCTTCAGCAGCTATTATATGGCCTGGATGAGACAGGCTCCAGGGAAAGACCTGGAATGGGTGTCTTACATAGGTACAGGATCATCTCCAATTCACCACTCAGACAAAGTCAAGGACCGCTTCACCATCTTCAGAGATGATTCTCGCAGCCAGATCTATCTGCAAATGAACAATCTGAAAGCAGAGGACACAGCTGTCTATTACTGTGCAAGACGCACAGTGAGAGGAAGTGAATCTGATGCCAAGCAAAAACCTTCTCCTCCTCCGAGCAACTTTCCAAATTGAATCAGAAATTCAAGTTTGGGCATTTAAAGTGAGGAGCAGAAGGCAAATTCCCCTCTACAGTTTGGAATGTTAGATCTTATCTTCTAAGAAGCCATGTGGAAGATGATTGACATTTTGATAGGTGAGAAGAAGGAAATCTCCAGTCTGTGGAAGAACCTGGATAGATTGTAAAAAGTGGCATCTCTGTCTTGACTATCCTAAGGACTTGCCTGTAATCTCAAATTTGTTGCAAAGATTTTTATTATGTCAATGACGCAGTTATTTGATATATCAGGAAAGATTTTGAAGAAATAAAGAAAAGTAACTGACAAAGAACTAGAAAAATGATGCTATAGTGACTTCCTGCCTAATCCTATAGAGATCCACACTCACCCAATGGAAACGAAGGGGTTGAACAAGAGATGGTGTGGAATAATTATCCTTGAAAACGAGTTCAAAAGTGATACACAATAGGTTTTGGTAAATGAAGCATCATTAGCAATTGGAATAGCACTTATATGTTGCTCTGTAATGCTTTACAGCATTCTCTAAGGTGTTTACTAAATATTACTTTTTTCAGCCGAAAACGATGGATTAGTGAATTAGGATCCACAATCCAGAGAGAAGTTTGGACACTTTTCTGCTCCGAATCCAATTACAGAGTTTGTTGGAAGAAAACAAAAAGTGTGTGTGTGGGGGGGGGGGGGAATAGCTTGAAAACTCCAGTTTTATCTTTACTGTTTACAAGGTAGTCCGGCTATAGAAACAAACTGGAATTTAAAATACTCCGTTACTATCATGGTAGAAAAGAGGAAATGAAACTATAGGTTAATCTTTCTAAATATCCAAACTGCCATATAGATTTTGAGGAAACATTAGAAAGATGCCTCCCCTCCTCACTTTGGACACTGAGGGGCAGTGTTGTCAATTGAAACTCTATGGCCTCTCAGTGGGGGATGGGCTAGGGAATAAAACAAGTGTCATTAGATATTGTGTCATTTCTGAGACATGATTTTTTTTTTATTAATGTTTTCATAATGGTTCACTGAAAGGTCTCAGGAAAACTTCTCACATCAGGATGTTATAATCCACACCTTGAAGCTCAGAAATTTTGGTAAAATAATGTATCATTGGTCTTTGTATCCAGAGGAAGTTTCTAGAATGTATAACGGTATCTCAGACCTTTGCTGAAAATGAAAACTACACAAAGGGACATTTTAACACAGACACACACACACACACACAAACGCAAACGCAAACACAGACACACACCTTGAGTATATATCCCTCATTGTAAAGCCATGTCTGAGTTGACAACTAAATAATACCCAACAGTGTATGGTGGCAGCCGAAAAGATCATGTCAGCTAATAAAACCACTCTTTAAAGCCTTAGTAGGACCACACCTAGAATTCTGCATCCAGTTTTGGTCACCACACTATAAAAAGAGGTTGAGACTCTAGAAAGAGTGCAGAGAAGAGCAACAAAGAGGATTAGGGGACCGGAGGCTAAAACATATGAAGAACAGTTGCAAGAACTGGGGATGTCTAGTTGAATGAAAAGAAGGACTGGGGGGGGGGGGGGACATGATAGCAGTCTTCCAATATCTCAGGGGTTGCCACAAAGAAGAGGGAGTCAAGCCATTCTCCAAAACACGTGAAGGTAGAACAAGAAGCAACGAGTGGAACAAGCAATATGTAAAAATAATATTGATGAGTTAAAAACCAATCTAATAAGCAAAGATCATCCCACAGGATTGATCAATTTCTTCTGTCTGTGTCTTTTCTTTGATTCAAATCAAATTGTCTTACAAATCGATGCCTCATCGTTTGGTTTTCACTCATGTTTTGGGCTTTTCTTCAAGGGGACATACTTAGGGGAGAAAATGTGGAGGGAAAAAATTTCCTGAATTCAGATTTGACCTTCTTTTCATCTTCTACCTCAAAATATCTCCTTCCAAACTTTTTATTGCACAATCCTCACCTGTCCTTTTGAATCACTTTTGAGAACTTCTGACATTTTGCAAGTCTTTGTTTTAATTATTATAATATGATCCTGTTGTTTTTCCTATGACATTATACTTTAAAGAAAAGGAGTATCCCTTCGCTTTTATTAAGAGTGGCATGTTATGTGAAAATCAGCCACATAAACTATGAGATTAATGCCTCTTTATAACTAGCAATATGTAAATGAAGGCACAATTTCCCCTTTAAAGAATCCACTTGATTTCTCTTTTCAGGCTACACCCACAGCTGCCTATTACCCACACAAAGTTTGTGCACTTTCCTGAATTCTTTCCTCTCAATTCCCTCCATTCATTGCAGGGAGTCAAAATGATCCAATGGCTGAATTGGGTGTCCTTGTTAATATTCATTCAAGGTATTCCCCCCGCTTTAAAGAATTCACTTCATTATTTTTCTTTTTGTATATAGAAGATTACATTGAAAAACTCTTGTTTTTAGCTGTCCGATCTGAGGTCCAGTTCGTGGCGTCAGGAGGGAATGTGAGAAGACCTGGAGAATCCCTCCATCTCTCCTGCCAGGCCTCTGGATTCACCTTCAGCAGCTTCTGCATGGATTGGGCAAGACAGTCTCCAGGGAAAGGCCTGGAATGGGTGGGGCGCATATGTATAGGATCATCTCCTCCCACTCAGTACCCAGACAAAGTCAAGGGACGCTTCATCATCTCCAGGGATGATTCTCGCAGCCAGCTGCATCTGCAAATGAACAGCCTCAAACTGGAGGACACAGCTGCCTATTACTGTACAAAGACACAGTGAGAGGAAGTGAATCTGATGCCAGGCAAAAACCTTCTCTTCCTCTCAGCAGCTTTCCAAAATGATTGAGGCAAAGGAAGTTGTGTATTTGAACTTAAAAGCTGAAGATAAATCTCCATGACATCTGATGGAACCTCAGATATGATCTTTGTAGAAGCAGTGAGGATTGAGCCATGGGAGGTAAACATTGGTCACTGCAAGCCTCCCCATGGAAACGGAGAGAAGAAGAAAAAAATATACAAGATTACTACGGAAAACTGTATGAATAAGAGAATATAGAAGAAGGAAGAACTAACAATACCTGCAGAAAGCGATTCTACCCAGATACCTAAAGAAACTGAAATGATGCTAGAAGGCAATATAACGATGATGGAGTTAACTGAAGCACTTAAAAAACAAAATAATGGAAAGGCTCCAGGCCCGGATGGACTGCCCATGGAATTTTATAAGACACTGCAGAAATCGTGTCTTCCACTACTAGAAATTATGAATGAAGTTATGTTAAAGATGAGGATACCCAAATCGTGGTCAGAAGCATATATTACACTTGTACAAAAAGAGTAGGCCGACCCACTTTAAATTAAGAATTATAGACCTATTTCCTTGCTAAATTCAGATTATAAAATATTTGCTTCAATATTAGCAGAAAGACACAAAAAATATTTAAATAACTTTATTCACCCTGATCAAAATGGGTTTCTGCAAAAGAGACAAATTAAAGACAATATGAAAGTAATTCTGGACACTTTGGAATATTATGAGGCACATCCTGAAAAACAAATGGCTTTGATGTTCTTAGATGCACAGAAAGCCTTTGACAATGTGAATTGGCAATTTATGTTGTTACAGTTGAAGCAGATGGGCTTTGGTAAGAGATTCATTCAAGCCATACAAAATATATATCACAAACAAACAGCAAAGATAATGATAAATGGAGAACTGACAGATTCGATTGAAAAAAGGAAAGGGACAAGACAAGGTTGTCCACCATCATCTCTGTTGTTCCTGTTAACATTAGAAGTCCTAAATAGAAATATTAGAGAAGAAAAAGACATAAAAGGAATGAAAATCAAAAAGGAAGAATATAAATTGCAAGCATTTGCAGATGATCTGGTCTTCATCTTAGAGGATCCATTAGAAACTGCACTTAAATTGATAGAAAAAATAGAGGAAAAGTAGCAGGTTTGAAAAGAAATAAAGATAAAATCAAGATTTTGACAAAGAACATGTTAATAAGACCAAAAGAAGAATTGGAGGAAGCTTTGAAGATTCAGGTCACGAATAAGATCAAGCATTTGGTGATATATTTCACAGCAAGATGTAGTACACTTAAAGAAAACAATTATCATAACCTCAAAAAACAGATTGTGACAGATTAGGCAAAATGGGAAAATTTACAACTATCACTAATAGAAGATAATATCAACAATTAAGATGAATATATTACCCAATATTTTATATTTGTTCCAGGCAACTCCAATTAGATTAGGGAAATATTATTTTGACAATTGAAACAAAACAGTTAATTACAGTGATATAAACCTCCCATTTCTGCTAAAAAAAAAGAGAAAGAGTTTGACTTCACTTTTATTAAGACTGGAATGTTTTCTGATAGTCCCCCATGTAAGAAGACTAGAAGGAATACTGTGAGATTAATGCACTGAAGGGACCTCTTATCTGAAGTGATATGTAAATGAAGGCAACATTTCTCCTTTAAAGGATCCACTTGATTTCTCTTTTCAGGCTACACCCACCCACACAAAGTTTGTGCAATTTACTGAATCCTTTCCTCTCAATTCCCTCCATTCATTACAGGGAGCAAAAATGATCCCCTGGCTTAATTTGGCGTCCTTGTTGGTCCTCATTCAAGGTAATTTTTTTCCCCTCTTTAAAGAATTTCTTTCCATTTTCTCTTTTTTTTTTGTCAATGAAGATTTCATTGAAATGCTTTTGTTTTTAGGAGTCCACTCTCAAGTCCAGTTGGTGGAGTCTGGAGGGGATGTGAGAAGACCTGGAGAGTCCCTCCGTCTCTCCTGCCAAGCCTCTGGATTCACCTTCAGCAGCTTCTGGATGCACTGGATGAGACAGGCTCCAGGGAAAGGACTGGAATGGGTGGCCGGAATAAATGCAGCTTCATCTCCTACCGCATACTACCCAGACAAAGTGAAGGGACGCTTCACCATCTCCAGGGACAATGCAAAAAGCCAGCTGTATCTGCAAATGAGCAATCTGAAACCAGAGGACACGGCAGTTTATTACTGTGCAAGAGACACAGTGAGAGGAAGTGAATCTGATGCCAAGCAAAAACCTTCTCTTTCTCTCAGCCGCTCTCCGAAATGACTCAGTCACAGGAAGTTGAATGGGAAGTGTTAAGTTCTGGGCAAAGAATGGAGGTGAGGCCAGAGTGATTCCTAACAGCTTTTTACTCAATACTGCCTGAGAGACAACAGAACTCCCTGGTTGACAGGGCTCCTTTTATCTAAAACTGACTAATCCAACAACCAATCAGGTGAGAGTATTTTCGCGCTCCAAGAGAGGACCAGAATGAGAACTTCAACTGACAGCTATACACAACACATAAACATGAAGCACTAGATAAATCTTCATAAGATTTGTACAGTGAGAGGAAGTGAATCTGATGTTAAGCAAAAACCTTCTCCTCCTTTGAGCAGCTTTCCAAAATAATTCAGTCAGAGGGAGTTGAATGTGAGCACTAGATAAAGTTCATAACAGGTTGTGGATCCTCAAATCTTATCTTCAAGGAAGCCGTGTTTAACCTAGGTGGCACTTTGGTAGAGGGGTGTGGGAGAGAATCTCAAGGCTGTGGTATAAACTAGGTAACTTTTAAACAGTTAAATTTCATTTACAGGAAGAAACATGGATTGAAGTCCTAGAGATCTTCCTTGGTATATTTTAGAGTAGGAATAGGAATAGGAATAGGAATAGGAATAGGAATAGGAATAGGAATAGGAATAGGAATATACAGAGTTGGAAGGGACCTTGGAGGTCTTCTAGTCCAACCCCCTGCTTAGGCAGGAAACCCTACATCACTTCAGACAAATGGTTAGCCAACATCTTCTTAAAAAACTGTTGGAGCATTCACAACTTCTGGGGGCAATTTGACTTTGAGTCTTTGAACTGAGGAGCAGGTGATCAATCTGCATCATAGCATTAGAATACTCCATGGATCAGTAGAATATTTTTAGACTTAGCAATAGCAATAGCAATAGCAGTTTGACTTATGTACTGCTTCATAGGGCTTTCAGCCCTCTCTAAGCGGTTTACAGAGTCAGCATATTGCCCCCACAGTCTGGGTCCTCATTTCACCCACCTCGCAAGGATGGAAGGCTGAGTCAACCTTGAGCGGGTGAGATTAGAACTGCTGAACTGCAGATAACAGTCAGCTGAAGTGGCCTGCAGTACTGCACCCTAACCACTGCGCCACCTCAGCTCCCTTAAAAAACCTTTATAAATTAGTGAAAGTAGAAGCCCAAATATATATTCTGTTTTTGAATTGAAAGTGAAGGGAACCTCTGCATTTGCAGTTACAAGGAATCAGTAATGGTTCATAGAGCTCACAATACGGAGTTGGGAGTTGGGTGTGACAGTCAACAGGGAATGGACTGGAATGGATTGTGTGATGCCAGTAAATAAGTCTATGCAGAATCCATAAAGAGTTCTTTGCCATCTCTTGAGTAAATATGTTTTATTTTCATTTTCATTTTCATTTCATACAGTCACATATATACTGTGCAAATACAAACCCAATATTCCACTTCAACCCTTCATACACCCTTTCTTTCACCCCCCTCCAACTTTCCTTTCTCCCCTCCAACATTCCCTTCTACCCTACTTCCCCTCCCCCTCTATCACTCCTCTCTCCCAATACACTCCCTCCCTTCCATCTCACCCTCCCTCCGATCCTCTCTCCCACCCTCTCTACCCCTCTTTCTTCTTTCCCTCTGCTCCTCCCTTCAGTGTATTTCTGCTATCTATCAATACATTCAGCTTCCTATCTTTACACTAGAATTAAAAAAGCAACAGTATACAAGTACAATCATGTTACTTCAAAATCTAGCACATACTATATTTCCCCCCTCCCCCCTCTCCCCTAGGACCGCCCCTCCCTCCCCCCCCCGACTTCCCAGAGCCCGTACCCGGTATAGCTTTTTATCAAACACAGTCTAAAATATATTAAAACCAAGGAAATAAAAAAAAGAAAAAAGAAAAAAAAGTCAGTAAAATCTCTGCGTTGAACTCAGCTTCTTGCCGTTACACAAACTTTAAGCAGTTTACATTATTCCTAATCTTAGTTGTTTCATTATCTGCAGGATTTCCCCAGAGGTTATTTGTTGGTTCAACTTTTGCCTGTACTCTTCTCTAACTAGGGGTATTATCTCTTTATCTAAGTATCTGTCTATATCTAAACCCTTAATTTTGTCCCCTTTGTAGAATTCTGTTAAAAAAAAAAAAATTCCCGGAATGCCTTTTAAATCTCCTCCTGTTGAAACACCTCCTTCCCTCTATAACACAATTTGGATACATTTCAAATTTTTCTTTTAATTTCTTCTTCCAATTCTTTTCGTTTTTGCCCTTGTTTATGTCTATGTATTTTGTTTATATTCATCAGTACTCCTCTCATATACGCTTTACTTGCATCCCCTACAAATTCCATGAATGTACCCTTATTCGTGTTCAGAACAAAGTTTTCAGATAGCAATTTTTTACAATCATTGATATACTTTTCATATCTAAATAAACTCTCATTCGACCTCCAAGACCTTCTTGCCTGCACTACCCTTCCCAATTCCATCCAGACTGGGTTATGATCCGAAAGGACCCTCGCCGCAATCTTTGTCTTCTTCACCCTAGAAAATAAATCATTAGTGATTTATATAAAATCAATCCTTGAAAGGGATTGATGTCTATCAGAAAAAAGGGTGAAGTCATATGCCTTTGTGTTTCTTTCTCGCCAAACATTTCTCAATTCGAAGTCATCCATCAAGTCTTTTTCCCTTCTAGAATTAGGTCTAATGTGATATATCTTCCAAAGGGATCTGCTTCAATTAGTTCAGCCTTAATGTCTTTTCTTAAGTATACAACTATACCATTTTTCTTTTCCATAGCAGAGGTCACAAAATATTGACCAAGTTCGGGGTTGAACAAATATTTTTGATCAGTTGATTTGATATGAATTTCTTGCAGACAAATTATATTGTTCTTGAACTGTTTGAGATAGTGAAATATTTTCTTTCTCTTCTGTAAAGAGTTCAAACCCCAACTCCTTGATCAGTGGCCAATGATTATTGAGGTTGTTGCAATGTACCTTGTTTTCCCATTCGTCTGGTAGTCATACGGCTAGATCTTTGTTCCCTGACCCCTTGCCCTTCCGGAAGGAGGAAATGGTGCTTTTTGTCTGGTAGTTGTGTGATTTGCTGTTTATCCTGTCCTTCTCGTGATCTTTCTCCAGATCCAGATGATTCAGGGTGTCCCACCTTCAGGATCTTGTGATAGAAATCTCGGGCTTCCCATACAGAGTTGAGACGATATTTTTGCTTATCAAATGTAATTATAATACCAAATGGCACATCCCATCTATACTGTATCTGACGGTTTCTGAGTTCTTCCACTAGAAAAACATAATCTCTCCTGGCTCTTAGCATTTGGGGTGGTATTTCTTTCAAGACAATCAAGTCCTGTCCGCCAATTTGAAGCCTGGTATTATAAGACTCTTGTAGTATCATGTTTCTGAATTCTCTTGTAGCAAAGTATATAATTACATCTCGGGGGAGTTGCTTCTGTTTTGCCACCCAAGAGTTAGCGTGGTAAATTTTTTCGATCTGCCAGTCAAAGTTGGACCCCGGTCTTTCCACCAGACGGTTAAAAGCCTCTGAAAAAATCTGCTTCAAGTTTTCCTGTTTATCTTCGCACAGCCCCCTGACTCTTAATGCAAGCTCCATCTGTCTGTACTGTATCATAACAATTTGTTTTTCAGCGTTTTCAACTTTTTGTTGCACCACTTCGGTTTTGGATGTCAAATTAGTGTTGGCTTCATTAAGAACCTCTAGCTTATCTTCCATTCCAGAAACATATTCTGTCAATACAGTTACAAGTCCCAGCATATCATCATTTGTTTTGGCAATCCTAGTATCAAGCTTATCATATAAGTCTGCTTTAAATTTCTTTATCTCCTCTCTGAATTCTCTGAAAGTTTCTGAATTCTGCTCTCTAAATTCTCTAAAAGTTTCAAAAAAAAGTTCTTTCGTTAGCAAATCTCCAGTAGGGGGCATAGAGGGTGGAAGCTGCGACTTTGTGCCAAGTGTGTGAGATGTACTCCTAAGAAGAGGTTTTAATTTTGATGCCATTATATCTTTTCTTCAAACAATTATTCAACAATTATTCAAACTCTACTGGCCCGCTGTGTAGCTTACAAGGAAAGAAAGTATTAAGTCCCCCCTTTATTTGTTCTTAGAGGTTTTTCAAAAGGTTTCAGAAAAGGGCATTGTAACAAAGCAGGTTTCAAAAGATTAGCATTGTAACAAAACAGTTCAGCATATTCGTCTCTGTTTGGAATGTCTCTATATTAACAAGGAGTCTTTTAAAACTTTTAAAAGTTGATGGGGAAAAAATCTTGTAAGCTCTTCAGAGAAGTGAAACTAATTAGTAAGAGATTGCTGGCTGGCTGTTCCTTTGATCTTTTTTATCACTGTTCTTTGCCGGATAGTTAGGAATGTGGCACAATCGCCATTTTAGGAGCTTGTCTTTTAAGGGGAAAAAAAAAAACGTGCACGAAGGAAGCTCTTGTAAAAATGAAGCTAGGATTTTTTTTTTTAAAAAAAAAGGCAGATAAGGTTCTCAGGTACAGACTCTGCTTGTATTAATCTCAAATAAATATATCAAAAATTGTCCTAAGTGGAGGATCCTTACTTTGCGCCGTAATAAATACAGCAGAGGTTTCTGGCACGGAGATGTGATTCAGCCTTCGGTTGGCCCCCCCTTCCATTTGCAGCAAAAAAAAAAAGCTGCAAACTTCAAAGAAAAGCTCTTACCAGCTGGATCTCTCTCTCACTCTTCTTTGCCTGAAGAATGAATTTATCTACCAGGTATTTAGGCAGATAACGTGACCAGAAACCCGGGGGCAGCTCGTTAAGCTGCCGCCATCAGCAAGGTCCCGCCCCGGAAGTCTTTGCCATCTCCAGAGACAACGTCAACTGCCTTCTGTATCTGCAAAGGGATGTCAGAGGACGCACAAAACACCTAATATTTTTGTCCATCACTAAAATAAAATCTGTGGTTCGAGCTGTGAACTTGACTTCTTGTCCAGCTGTTGCCTGGAGAGTTAAAATAGGTTCTTGAAGGAAAAAAAATATGGCCCTTTGAGAATTTCATTCCCAAAGGGTTCTCAAAACTTCTTCGATGTCAGCCTTAAATATGTATAGCAAAAAAATTCTCCTATCTCTTTTTTTTGAAAAATCATTTTTATTGAATGTTTTAATCTTTAAAAACAGTAAAGAAGAAGTTGTTCCCTTGGTATTTCTCCTAACAGAAAAACAGAGTTGGAAGGGACCTTGGAGGTCTTCTATTCTGATCCCCTGCACAGGTGAAAACCCTATACCATTTCAGACAATGTTTTCTCCAGTCTCTTCTTAAAAACCTCCACTGTTGGATCATCAACAACTTCTGGAAGCAAGATTTTCCACTGATTAA
Organism: Thamnophis elegans; assembly: GCF_009769535.1. Lineage (NCBI taxonomy): Eukaryota > Metazoa > Chordata > Lepidosauria > Squamata > Natricidae > Thamnophis > Thamnophis elegans. The sequence goes on from NC_045558.1 coordinate 136,090,044, forward strand.
TTGTTTCCTCAGGAAACCTCTCCTCAGTTGCAGGTTGCATCTCTCCTTGATAAGTTTTCATCCTTGGCCTTTTTTCTGCCTTCAGCCTCTTCTATTGAGAGTGATTAATATTTTGCATCCACAGTAGATATCCCTCATTTGTTTAAATGACTTTCCACTCCTGCCCTTTGTTTAAATATTTCTATATTAAATGATAATTTCCTTTCAAAAGCTCATTGAACCATAGACAGAAAGAGGACACACTTGTCTTTAAAAAGAGAGGAACCTGTCATAAAATTACATTATTAGATATTGTAAACACAAACTTTATACACTTGTTCAGAATTTTCAAAAACTCTTGGTGGTACTATAAGCCAACCCTAGCTTCCTTTTATCCAGAAGTTTATGTAAATACGGGTCTAACTTTCCTCTTTATAGGACATCATCTCCCACCATCCTCAACCTGTGGCTGGAGAGCAAAAGTCAATCTGCCTGAAACTTCTTCACTCAAAATGAAAAATGAAATTTTTGTTCCAACCAGTTTCCATTTTAGCAATTATCAAAGGCAACAGTTCTTCCATTCAGAGATGGAAGCTAACAGGCCCCAAAGTACAAGGAATCAACCTTCAATCAAGAGTTCAATGAATCAAAGAAGAAGGGGTCAAGTTATGACTCCACAAATATTGGGAGTTGAGAGATAGTGATCATTTCTGACCCAGTTTATATTTGCTGAAACATCTGAAGAAATGTTTATTCTTTTCTCACAGGGAAACAAGAATAAGTCATGTCTGGCATCACTTATCTTAGGAATGGAGCATTATTTGAAAGTCACACATGTTAGGTCTCTCCAAAGAACCTCTAAGTCAATGCACCAAGGGGCTCTTTTATCCCAAGCATTATGTAAATCAGGGCACCATTTCCCCTTTAAAAGAACTGCAATGGTTTCCCTTTTCAGGCTACACCCACCAGTACAAAGTTTGGGTAAAGTTCATTAGAGGGAGCAAAAATGATCCTGTGGCTAAAGTTAGTTTCCTTGCTAGCAGTCTTGAGAGGTAATTCTATTCTCTGTATTCAGCTTTTTAGATTTTAATTCTTGCATACTGGAAAGTTCACTGACACAACTTTCATTTCAGGTGTCCAATCTGACGTTCAGTTGGTAGAATCTGGGGGCGATATGAGAAGACCTGGGGAGTCCCTCCATCTCTCCTGCCAAGGTTCTGGATACAGCTTTGGTGGACACAGAATGGACTGGGTGAGACAGACTCCAGGGAAAGGACTGGAATGGGTGGCATGGATACGTAATACTGGAGGAGATATCTTCTACTCTGACAAAGTCAAGGGCCGCTTCACCATCTCCAGGGACAATGCCAAAAGCCAGCTCTATCTGCAAATGAACAGCCTCAAAACTGAAGACACAGGAGTCTATTACTGTGTGAGAGAAGACACAGTGAGAGGAAGTGAATCTGATGCTAAGCAAAAACCTTCTCCTCCTCTGGTCCACTTTCCAAAATGATTCAGTCACAGGAAGTTCCATGTAAAGCACTAGATAAATCTTCATAGCTGGTCCTGGACCTTCAAATCTGATCTTCAAAGAAGCCGTGTTTAAAATGGTTTGCACTTTGGTGGTGGTGTGGGAGGGAATCTCGAGGCTGTGGAATAAACTAGGTTGCTTTTAAACAGTTAAATTTCATTTACAGGAAGAAACATGGATTGAAGTCCTATAGATCTTCCTTTGTATATTTTAGAATAGAATAGAACCGAACCGAACAGAACAGAATAGAATAGAAGAAAACATACAGAGTTTATAGGGACCTTGGAGGTCTTCTAGTCCAACTCCCTGCTTAGGCAAGAAACCCTACACCACTTCAGACAAATGGTTAGCCAACATCTTCTTAAAAACTGTTGGAGCATTCACAAATTCTGGGGCCAATTTGACTTTGAGTCTTTGAACTGAGGAGCAGGTGATCAATCTGCATCATAGCACTAGAATACTCCATGGATCAGTAGAATATTTTTAGTCTTTAAAAAGGGAGACCCTTATAAATTAGGGAAAATAGAAGCCCAAAGCTAATCCCCATGCACAGGTGGAAACCCAATATAAGACTTCAGAGAAATAGTTGTCCAATCTCTTCTGAAAAACCTCCACTGTTGGAGCATCCATAACATCTGGAAGCAGTTTTTTCCACTGATTAATTGTTCTGTCAGGAAATTTCTCCTTAGTTACAGGTTGCATCTCTCCTTGATAAGTTTTCATCTGTTGCTTTTTTTCCCTGCCTTCAGCTTCTTCTATTGAGAGTGATTAATATTTGGCATCCACAGTAGATATCCCTCATTTGTTTAAATGACTTTCCCTTCCTGCTCTTTGTTTAAACATCCCCCTGGGAATTCGAGAATGAAGGACATAAATATAAAAAAGGTATTAATGATAAGGTACACATTGTAATAAATGGGGATTAAAAAAACTCAGTAAAAAGCTGTGTTCTGATGCAGCAGTGAACATTAAATCACATTAAATGGAAATTTCCTTTCAAAAGTCATTTGAACCATAGTACAGAAATAGGACACACTGGTCTTTTAAAAGACAGGAATTTGTCATAAAATTACATTATTAAATATGGTAAACACAATCATTATATAGCCATTCAGGTTTTCCAAAAACTCTTGGAGGTATTATAAGGCAAACCCAGTTCTCTTTTATCCTGAAGTGTATGTAAATACAGGCCTAACCTTCCCCTTTATATGACATCATCTCCCACCCTCCTCAACTGGTGGCTGGAGAGCAAAAGTCAGTCTGACTGGAACTTCTCCATTCTGAAAGGAAAATTATATTTTTGCTCCAACTACTCTCTATTTTAGCAATCCTCAAAGGTAACAGTTCTTCCATATAGGGATGGAAGCTAAAAGCTTCCAAGAGGCTTGATGTGAAGGGACTTTAGCATGCTGGATAGTTAAAATGTACATGTCAATATTTCCTTCCTAGATGTCCAAATGGAGATCCAGCAAATGGAGTCTGGAGGGGATGTGAGAAGACCTGGGGAGTCCCTCCGTCTCTCCTGCCAAGCCTCTGGATTCACCTTCAGCAGTTATAACATGGTCTGGGTGAGACAGGCTCCTGGAAAAGGCCTGGAATGGGTGGCATACAGAAGCTGTCATTCTGCTAATATTTACTACTCTGACAAAGTCAAGGGCTACTTCACCATCTCCAGGGACAATGCCAAAAGGCATCTGCATCTGCAAATGAACAATCTGAAACCAGAGGACACGGGAGTCTATTACTGTGCAAGAGCCACAGTGAATGGAAGTAAATCTAAAACGAGACAGTGGATTGTATGATGCTAGTAAAAACAGTCTATCCATGAAAGGGTTATTTGCCATCTCCGGAGACAAATCCAACCACCTTCTGTATCTGCAAAGGGACGTCTGAAGGATGCACAAAAGACCTAATATTTTTGACCGTGACTGAAATAAAATCTGCGCTTTCAGCTGTGAACTTGACTGCTTCTCTGGCTGCTTCCTGGAGAATTAAAACAGTTTCTTGAAGGAAAAATAATAATAATAATAATAATAATAATAATAATAATAATAATAATAATGGTCTTTTGAGAATTTAATTCCCCAAGAGTTCTCAACACCTTTTCAACGTCATCCTTCAATGTGTATAGCAAACAAACAAACAAACAAACAGGAAATCCCTTATATGCTATTTACTTACTTCATCCCTTATATCACATCCATTTATTACATGCATGCTGGTTGATGAACAAAATAAAAGGTTATTGGTGTTGCATCTTTGACTTTAGGCAGTTATAGTACTAAATCCAGAATTATATAATATGTGCAAGGGGTCCTTGAGTTACGACTGTAGTTGAGCTCAATCAAGCACCCCAGGCTCATGTCTCTGGAAGTGAAATTAAAGTTGCTCTCTGTACTCCATCTACTTGTCACTAGAGGGCAGTCTTGTCTGTAAAATCCAATTGAATGTTATTTTCCTCAGTTTATATAAAGATAGATAGATAGATAGATAGATAGATGATAGATAGATAGATAGATAGATAGATAGATAGATAGATAGATAGATGATAGATAGATAGATAGATAGATAGATAGATAGATAGATAGATAGATAGATAGATAGATAGATAGACCGACCGACCGACCGACCGACAGACAGACAGACAGACAGACAGACAGATAAAAAGAAGCGAATGAGAGATAGAGAGAGAGAGAGGCAGGCAGGCAGGAAGGCAGGCAGGCAGGAAGACAGACAGACAGACAGACAGACAGACAGATAGGCAACAAGGAGTGAGAGAGAAAGAGAGAGAGAGAGAGAGAGAGAGAGAGGCACGGGGGCAGATAACAAGGAGCAAATGAGTCAGTGAGTGAGTGAGTGATAGACAGAGACAGAGAGACAGACAGATAACAAGGAGTGAGTGAGAGAGAGAGAGAGAGAGAGAGA